>NW_017147886.1:0-285 GCF_001652005.2 Ceratina calcarata | reverse complement strand
TTTGTCGAGAGAATAAATTCGTCGCCAGCCTCGTCGAAAGAACAATTCTCTCCCCCCTGGGAGGGCACGTCCTCGATGTTCGCCGAATCGTTTAGCCGGACCATCACCCCCGTATCATTGGCAAGTTCCTCTTCCACGTCCTTCAGATCGGCGACAAAGTCTTCCTCCGACACCACTACCTCTATCGTACCGGCCTAGAATTCTTGGCCGGTGCTACGGTCAGCACCGTAAATTTATGTACTCCCGCCTGGTCCAGAGCCAATCTGTTCCTTTTGCGTTTCAATA
>NW_017147885.1:0-285 GCF_001652005.2 Ceratina calcarata | reverse complement strand
CAATAAGAATAAACCACACCTCCGGCCAACCAACTGCAACACCAATACACACACACAAAAATTGCAAATACTCAAACAAACCAACTAACTCTCTGCCCCCAAAAAAACCCAACATCTACAATCCCCCCATCGCTAAAATATATAAGAAATCATACGTCCAAAAATAAATACTGCAAAAACAAACAGATACATACGAACACAAAATAATAAAAATAATAACAATAAAAAGCGAAAAAGGATACGCAACACTTCACCCGAAGAGCAAAACAAAAATAGACGATACCA
>NW_017147884.1:0-285 GCF_001652005.2 Ceratina calcarata | reverse complement strand
GTTAAGGGATCGCCGATTAGGAAATGACCAGGAGTCAGAGCCGCGGGATCATTGGAATCGGTGGAGAGAGGAGTAAGTGGTCCTGAATTAAGGATCGCTTCGATTTCGAGCACGAACGTATTAAATTGTTCGAAGGTGAACAATTCTTCACCCATTACCCGTTTGACGTGGTGCTTGAATGCCTTTACCGCGGCTTCCCATAAACCACCGAAGTGTGGCGATAATGCCGGTATGAAATGCCATGTTATCGTCTTATCGGTTATAAATTTTTGCAATTTTTGGTCC
>NW_017147883.1:0-285 GCF_001652005.2 Ceratina calcarata | reverse complement strand
TTTATATGGTGACTCGGTTAATACTTCTGCAGATTGGAATATTTAACCCCGAACTCAAATTGTTAAGTTCAATTTAATTATTTTACTTTGTCTTCTCGTTTTTCTTATTTTTGCCGGTGATCTTTGAAGACTCCTTTTTCAGATAAAAAATGATTTAAGTTACTTTAATTGTTTTCATTTCTATATTTCTCTTTTCTCTTTGCCGTTTGTATTGTATTTTACAATAAATTTATTATCATTGTTTATTTATTATTATTCATTATATCATTGCATATCATTTATTAT
>NW_017147882.1:0-285 GCF_001652005.2 Ceratina calcarata | reverse complement strand
TATTATACATACGATTCCGAAACTTTCTATTGTCATTTGATATAGTCCGGCCGCTGTCAGTACACATGGCCTATTAGCTCTCAATATCATCAGAGCAAGCATTTTTTGGGCCTTCACAGGTACTTTATACCATTTGGAAGTCCATCTGCCGCAAACAAAATCCATGAATTCAAATTCCCTTCTGCTCTTAATATGAATGGAGTAAATTAACTTTGTGAAAGAGGTATTTTAATTCTAGAAACTCACATTTGATCCATAATTGCAGAGCTGTGTTCCAGTAATCGT
>NW_017147881.1:0-285 GCF_001652005.2 Ceratina calcarata | reverse complement strand
GCTACCGAATTTTGAATCGGTCAGCTCGATAAGAGAAATCGATCCTCTTATCGAGGTACGAGGAATCTCGCTCCATTCATTAATACAGTCCGCTAAAACACGAGCGGTAGCTACTCGCAGGTAATACGTCGATAACACGATCATCACTCAACACAATCAGTATTTTCTGAATTACAGAGCCTAAACGGGAGTTAGAAACTGACGGGAGCAGGGTCGAGTCGTCGTCGGGCTCCTCGTCTGGATTTACTGTTTCTTTTTCAAATTCTACTTTTATAATTTTGTATC
>NW_017147880.1:0-285 GCF_001652005.2 Ceratina calcarata | reverse complement strand
TACATATTGAGTCACCTAACGTTTGCACTTTAAATATCTTGGCTGTCTTTAAAGAGACGTCAAATGTCTTAAGGGCAAAGTTAGTGTTAGATCCGAAAAAGGGTGATCCTGTAAGTGTTTCTGAACAACAATTTCCTTTGGCAAAATGCAAAGTGAGTCATGGTTTTTGAATTATTAACGAAAAACAGTGACCAATGAGAGCACGTGTAGGCCGCGCTTAGCCAATAGAGTGTCGGCTTGAGTCGTGACGCTCGGTCGTAGCTGAGCGCGGACCCTACACAGTGT
>NW_017147879.1:0-285 GCF_001652005.2 Ceratina calcarata | reverse complement strand
GATCAGAGTCTGGGAACTGGACCAAGATATGAGCACCGCGAACGACACGATCATTTCGGGTGGCTCGAAACTCGAGGCTTACATCTCGAATCTGAGCCCTAGGAAAGCGTACTACTTGCGGGTACTGACGTTCAGTAACGGAGAGGACGGTAGGATGTCCAGTCCCACTCACACCTTCTAAATGGGAGATGCAGCTGCATTTAGAAGCGGTGGGAACGCTGTTCTTCAACTCTAAAATGGTATTCGGAGAATCTCGTTTTTGCTCGTTCGGTTGATGTACTCCCA
>NW_017147878.1:0-285 GCF_001652005.2 Ceratina calcarata | reverse complement strand
CTGCGTCGGCCTGTGCGTGCTGTTTGCGTTCCACGCGTACGTGTCGCGTCGGTTTCTGTGTCGCGCGTGTGCGTTTGTGCGCTTGTTCGCGTTTCGTTGCTTGTCGCGTTTCAAGCCGGTGTCTGTGTGCGTGTGTGTGTTTTCCGAACCGGTTTGCGTTCCGGGTGCCTGTAATGCTTTTCTGTGTGGCGTTTGTTCAATAAATCTGTTTTTTCTCGGTCTGTTCCGTATTTTTGTGGGCCGGGTGTCCTTGTTTTGTCCCTGCTCCTTGTTCCTGTCCGTGGT
>NW_017147877.1:0-285 GCF_001652005.2 Ceratina calcarata | reverse complement strand
GTCAATTCCTATCGTAGCCACCGTTTGTTTCTCAATGGGGCGTTAACTTTCTTTTCATTTCGAAAACGAATTCTCCGAGCGTGATGTAATTTATTTTCGACGTAATCGACCGAGACGATTTTTCCCCTGATTTGGTGAACCAATCTTGGAATACATTTATATTTCCCCGAGTAAATTAGCATTTCTAAAACTGATAAATAGAATTTTATTAAATTAGAATTTATTTATCGTAACTGTAATTCATTTGTTTAAAAAGAATCAGTGTCGTATGCAGTTTGAAACTGT
>NW_017147876.1:0-285 GCF_001652005.2 Ceratina calcarata | reverse complement strand
GTCCCTTGCTGATTGACTGCTCCTGTGGTTACTGCTCCAGTAATGCTCTCCTTTGCTAGCACCTTCCTTCCTGCACGTATTTGCGAAATGGCCCTTCATCCCGCACTTGAAACATTTTCTTTCAGAGGCTCTGAAGGTTACAGTCTCCTCTAAAACTTGCTTGTTTCTAGCTTCTTTCGCTAATAACCTTGCAGAAAGGTTTATCAATGTGCGTTCTAGAAGAGGCGTTGACTTCTACGCACTAATAAAATATTTATAACTTTCAGGCAAACTCTTCAGTATTTT
>NW_017147875.1:0-285 GCF_001652005.2 Ceratina calcarata | reverse complement strand
TTGTGTAGAATAGAGTAACAATAACAGTAACAATGAGGGTAGTCGCGGCGAGGTGACTCTTGCTTCGATTTGAAGGAGCGCGCGGAACCAGAGGATCTAGAGGGAGCCACGAGTACTGTTTTTCGAGGATTTGTAAGCAAAGGACTGACAGTATCGTTCGCGGGTTATAGGTTAGAGCGGGGTAAAATAGCGTTTTGAACGAGGAAGATAACAAACGGAGACATACTTGAAGTGGATCAGGTGGTGAGCCGCATTGGATTGAATATTGTAGGTAAGGTGATGGAT
>NW_017147874.1:1406-2422 GCF_001652005.2 Ceratina calcarata | reverse complement strand
CCTTTATTATTGCCTAATATAAATATGGCCTCTAGTATTAAAAAAGTTCCCCCCCTCTGATATATTCCATCATTAGATAGCCGAATAGAATGCGTCTTAAAAATTATGTCAGAGTCCTGGAATTTATTAATTCAAACGTGATTAGCATCGACGATGAAAAGATCTGTTCTAAAAACGTAGCGTCTACTGCACGTAAAATGGTGTCGACGGTATTTCAGCGGTGCGCGGCCGGCAACGATCGTTAACGAAATTCTTTAACAAAGCCGGCAGTTAGTGCGTCCGCGTCGTTTTCGTCGTTTCTATCGCACGTCAAGCGTGTCGGGAAACACGCGTGTCAACCCTTGAACCGTCTCTTTACGACTTCCGCGGAGAGATTTCCCACCGAACTTCGCCTGGTGAAAATAAGTTCCCGACCAACTTTTTCCTCACTTCCGGAATTCATGGAGCGTGAAAATAATAAAAAAAAAATGAAAAGAAAAAAGGGAGAGTAAGGGAATGAGCGGGCAGAGTCGCGACAGTTAAAAATCGTGTTACCGTCAACGTTATTCCGCGTGGTTCTCGGCCGAGCTTCCGCTTCCGCGATTCCCGGCGCGGTTTATCGGCGCGTTTAACTTTAATACAACGGAATTTACACCTTCGCGTGTCGCAGTCTCGGCTACCGCTGTTCCGCGACCATTAAACGCGAACGTTCATAATAATAGTCGGATAAAAGCTAAACCTCGAGCATCTTTCTTTTATCCGATCATTCGAAACGGATGATCTCCGATAAACGGAATAAATAGGAAAATTGTGTTTTCTAGCTTTCGATCTGCAGGAATTAACACGTTGAATGCCACGCCAATTTTACAGGGATTGTCCATGGCGCCACGATGAATTTTCTATATATTACATATACACCAATACCTCACTTTGCGTCGTGGTTACGTTCCAGAAAAACACGACGCAAATTGAAACGACGCAAAGTGAATTAAGATTTTCTATAGCAAACCATGTAAAGATCGAAAATAGGTTCCAGG
>NW_017147874.1:0-1161 GCF_001652005.2 Ceratina calcarata | reverse complement strand
CTCTACAAGAAAGGTCCTATGCAATTTTCCTGTAGGTCCAACGGTTTAGGAGTTATTGAGGAAAAACGAAATTTTTTTTCAAAAGTTCGCCGTTTCGACGCTGGGATGGTCGGATTTTGCCAATGTCAATAAAATGCCATATAATCATACGTAATTCGTTAAATATCGAAGTAAGAAGGAAAACAACTTTTATTTGAAGCATTTTTCGCAATTTTGAAAAAAAAAATTTTTCGTCAGCGTCAACACTTAATTGGATATTTCCTTCTATACTTTTTAGCACGTAGCTATTTATTATTAGCATTGTTCTTCCGACGTCTGATTTCTTTTTAATTATAGGAAATGCGTTTTTCTAAGGTACATCAACTTTTGGGATTGACTGTATAGCCAATACATCCTTAAATTAAGATGCAGATGTGTATTGTTTATAAAAAAATCTGACACTTATTCCACGTAAAAATTATAAATTCGAAATCATGTATGATTCGTGATCTGGTTTATAAGAAGATGTTTCGTAAGATTCGTGAAGGGTGGGTCGAGGGGAACGGTGGAAAGAACACGACTGGACAAGATCGACAGCAGGACGTTCCAGGCGAGTAACTTTCTGGGAAATTGCGTTTCGAGTTTCCGCGTCGTGTTTGCGCCGTCGCGATTCTTGACGAAACAACGACACACGTCGCGCACGTACTACACACGTCGAGACGTTCCATTAAAAGAGCTTCCTCCTGCCTTTCCGAGCGGCGACAACCAGACGCTCGGATTTTTCTTCCCACCGACGCTAAGGATTAAATTAGCAATTCTAATAATAATCCTATCAGGCGCCATGATAAATGTTCACCATTGAACCATTTCAATTTTTTCAATTCCTTTCGATATGTTTTAAATTGATTCCGACATACCAGGGATTGGGAACCTTCTTTATGTGAAAGATTCATTTTCTGAAACAATGGAAACTGTCTTAAAATATTTATTTTGATGTACACAATTTAAAAATCGAATTCTGGTTTTCTGAAAGCTACTCAGAGAAGAAAACGTCAGCAATAAATATTGTAAATTCTATACTTTTTATCTGACGATAGAACGAGAACTTTCTCTTATAGTATATATGTATACTAAATCGAAATTCTCGTTGTACAGCTAGTAACAGTGAAACTGAGCCAGCTA
>NW_017147873.1:0-285 GCF_001652005.2 Ceratina calcarata | reverse complement strand
CCTTAAACATATGCATGTCGCAAATATTACATTTGAATTTTTGAGGAACGTTATGATGTATGAAGCGCTTTAAAACTTTTAAAGCAGGCATACGTACAGGTGTGAGAAAAGTATGGGCTAAATTACTAATTTGCATGTGTATCTGAAAATTGTCGACTATTTCCGGTGGTATTTTTATTTGTCGTTGAGAATGTATTAATTTTTCTAATTGTATGAGTGAAGAGTCAAAGGTTTTTTCGCAATTGGTACGACTTGACGGATGGTTTGTAATATTTTTAATTATCA
>NW_017147872.1:0-285 GCF_001652005.2 Ceratina calcarata | reverse complement strand
TAAGTGGAAGTTTGTGATTATTTGTAGATAAAAGGATGGAAACTTCGGAAAACAGGAGACAGAGAGAAGCTATTGCAAATATTTGAATGATGGAATAGTGAATTACCTGAATGGTTTGCTGTAGACGATGAGGGGTAATTACAACTGATTTGGAAGGCTGCTGTCCGAGCCTGTTGTTAGATGAATTGCTTATATATCTGATGGTTTCGTTGTTGATAGTGGTAAGAATTTATGTTCGAGTCGGAGATATTTGAAGATAATTGTTGACATGACAAGGGATCTTTA
>NW_017147871.1:0-285 GCF_001652005.2 Ceratina calcarata | reverse complement strand
GGTTGAATTTTTACAACGACCTTCCCCAACGTTGAGCTCTTTTTTTTTTAAGATTGTGAAAAGGAGACTTGTGAAATGAAAAAAGGGGAATAGAGACTGGGGGAAGTTTATGACCGCGTGGCTCGGGTGTAACATATAATTCCGCGGCGGAATTTTAATAAAGTCGCCCGCGTAAGCCAAAAATTTTAGTGCCTTTTAGCGGCTGGGGAACAGAAACAAGGGAACGGATAAAATCTTCGCAACGCGGCACGTACGGGTTTAATTAACTCCATAGAAAAAAAAAAA
>NW_017147870.1:0-285 GCF_001652005.2 Ceratina calcarata | reverse complement strand
GTGCTGTTCTTTACAGTCCAGTTACCAGAAGGTCTCGTTTCCTTCCCCACTTCGTGGTCAGACCCTTAGGATATTTTTATTATAATAATACAATATGTCGAACAGCACCATGACTTCGGCCATAATCACCGGCCGCGACACGAATCCCTTCTCGCCAGAACTTTCCAGCGGATATCTCTACTTAGATCGAAATAGATGTAAATTCATTAAACAAATCGCTAAGCAATTGTTTTTCTTTACTAAAATTATATTTATTGATGTAATAAGAATGGAGTTAGATACAGG
>NW_017147869.1:0-285 GCF_001652005.2 Ceratina calcarata | reverse complement strand
CTTGCCCTTGCTGCTCACAGACCTTGGCAATGTGTCCGTAGCCAAGGCATTTGAAGCACCTGACAATGTTCAGGTATTCTTTGATTTTATAGGATCGCCACTTCATGAAGACCCTACCTCCATGCTCCTGGAGCATTTTTAGGCTTTTTCCAGGGATTTGTACTATCCAGTTACCCTTGTCGTCTTTTGTTTTATAAAATTGTCTAAATACAATACTTTCTTGTAGTTCTTTTAACTCATCCTCATTCACTGTGCGGAAGTTCTTCAGAACAAGATGTTCCTTTA
>NW_017147868.1:0-285 GCF_001652005.2 Ceratina calcarata | reverse complement strand
CACTCGTCGTATTTACGCAGTTCCCATACGTGACATCTCGTTTATCTCTGTTGATGTTTTTATTTACTAAATCATTTATTTGCAATGTGTCAATCTCTGTACTTCCTAATTTTATTTCTTCTTTTCTCTGATACGGACTTGCATCAACTACCGATAGCATTAGGCTATAGGCAATCGCAATTTTTCCTAGTAAACCTAAGAATTTCTTCATACTATCAATCAGGCTTCTGAAATCGGCGGTTTTGATTTCTTCGGTTAAAATTTATGTCTCCGGACGAACAAAGT
>NW_017147867.1:0-285 GCF_001652005.2 Ceratina calcarata | reverse complement strand
TTACAAGAAGACACTATTGTACCATACACTTGGGCATTTTTAATTTTTACACAACAGAAACTTGAAACGAAAACTCCTAAAAACCGAAGCTTGCTCTTAGACGCCAATGACGCTAATGTAACGCTCATATGGCCGTTACCATGGATGCTGCGTAAAGAGAGCGCCACTAATCGTTCCTAGAAAATAGCTGACATCTCGGATCCCCTCTTCCGTCTTCCGTCATAGTTTATCGCAGGCAATGCTCCGTCCTTTAGGTCTATGCACGTAATGCGCATTGACGTGATC
>NW_017147866.1:0-285 GCF_001652005.2 Ceratina calcarata | reverse complement strand
TCCTCTTTCGCGACGGCGCACCTGTACCATACTTCGCTACTTTTCGCGACGGCGCAAGTAAATTATACTTCGTCACCAATATATTTATAGTTTTATTTTGAGTTCGCTATTACAATAAAATAATAATATAATTATGATTTTAATTGTATTTATTCCATATTATTTTTTAATAATCTTTTATAGTATGAAAAAGTTTAAAACAGGGGCAAATACACAATCCGACATTGCATTCTTTGCACTCATAACGTGATTCACGTCTCCTGTCATTTTTACTGCAAACAGCGT
>NW_017147865.1:0-285 GCF_001652005.2 Ceratina calcarata | reverse complement strand
AGAACGCCAGTATCCATGCAAAAGTTGTTACTGTTCATAATGTTAAGAACACTAAGAAGTGAAACGTTCAACCTGTTGGTCGTGTTCAGACCATCATTCGAAGGTTTCGCAACTGTACTTACCGCTCCAGTTTGCTGAATATTAAATAACTGACAGTACCTCGATTACATGTATCTGTATTTTCAGTTAGTAAAGACGTCAGTATCTTATTTCATGGTGATGTACTCCGTCCAGTGATATCGTTATGGAGTGATACTGGATTAGCCGTCATAGGAAGTTTGTTGA
>NW_017147864.1:0-285 GCF_001652005.2 Ceratina calcarata | reverse complement strand
TCCGCCGAAGATGGCATCCACATACCGGCCTTGAGTAATGAACCGCCAGAGGAAACCGATGTCCTTCGTCTTCCACGAGTTGCAACAGTGAGCAAACAGCCAAGAATGGGGCTGCCCTTGGTCCCGTATGTGACAGTTGTGAGTTGACAACTCACCTTCTTGGAATCTGAGTCCACCCAACCGTTATCAAACTGGTGAGATTTGAGATCTATTTGACCGCGCACGAGCACACGTCCCTCAAGATATTATTGATCTTGAGGAGTTTGAGAACTAAAACCTCGTAAA
>NW_017147863.1:0-3569 GCF_001652005.2 Ceratina calcarata | reverse complement strand
GTAATATTCTTTTTGTATGCACTAAAAAGTATAATTGTGCAAAACGATGTACATTTTATTAATCAAAACAATTAAAACCAATTACATTAAATATAGCTCTGCAGAAATGACCACATCCGTGTCGAGCAAAAACAATTAAAACCACTTTGTACTGTAGGATAGTCGATCAAGTTAGAGTTATTATATCGTCGATGCGAAACAATCGATTGGTACACGTGCCGTTGATGGCTTTCTATGTGTCACCCCACAAACTGGGGGCAAACTCACGAAACTTCATTACAACCAATCAACGTCACACATAAATGGGAGACGAAACGATATTCGCGATTCCATCCGCGAAGTCGCGTAGCCGTTTAACAGATCCCGAATAAAACTGAAAGCGTTCGAAATTCTGGTTTCCCTAACGAACGTTTAAACACCCTATCAATCTTTCCAGGAGCAAATCAAACCGTGCCCGCCGAGATCAAAGACCGGTTTCTCTACGCTCTTGATACCCAATTAACGCGTTTGTCAAACGATCGCGGAAATCTACAAAACTCGAAAAGGTTCCGAGGCAAGGAATGATAGAGGGTAAGTGAAGCAAAGAGAGAAAGCAGAGTTAGCGACGTTCATCAAAAGGTCGCACTGGAACGTTTCTCGACGACGCGACGAGACGGCCGGCTTTGCCTAAGGTTCCATTAACTGAGATCCCCGCTGTTTTCACCTGGAGACCACGGCCAGTAATTAAAATGTCGTCAACAGGGACGCAATTTGAGCTTTTAATTCAAAGTGCTTGCTTCTCGTATGATTATACATAACCGACGGTTACCGCGTTTAACGTGCAAAGTCTCGCCTTCACCGAATCTCGTTAAATAGAACGCGCGATGTAGGCGTGTGTACATTGTGCAAGTAGCTACATAATATCGCAGGATGTAAGTGACCGAGAAAACTTTCGAAACGCGGCGGTAGGACGTCAGTTCTTGCACGATGCTTTTCGATACGCCTCGTTTCAGTATTCAGGACGCTGATAATAGACCGCGTTACTTACAATAATGGCGGGCAAGTCGCGAAACTTACCTCGAACCAGAGAAAACAGACGCTAAAATGGTATGGTAAAATGGAATAGCTAGGTACCATACGCGAAGGCTTGAATAATGCTCGCGCGCGGCTGAACATCTTAACGACTTACTTAAGCGTTACGAGAAACCTATTTGTTTATTTTAAGCGTACGATTTATGCCACCGTAGCCAGACCTCTATTTATTTTACTGTGTTTTACTGAGTGTTTCTGCTGACCCGTGCAAGTCTTAAAATTACTCGCAATTGCTTTACTTTTTCTTTTTGTACAATTAAAATTTTAAACGGTACGTGTATATCTTTACAAAATTGCAAACGAATATTTTTTTAAGAAATTCTATTAATAATTCGTGATTTACTATTTATTTTATTACCTGACTGTTCTTTCGAAAAAATTAACTGAATTAAACCAAATGCAAAATTCTGAACTTCCTAATGTATGCTTTGTAAGTGCAAGTAATTTCACATTGCTGCATAATTAAACGTCTACTCAATCTCGAGCAAACGACATCTTGGATTCACAAAGATGTGGAATAATTCAGTGAAACGAAAACTGGGATTAAAACAGATCAAGCACGCCCAAAAACCTCGCAACCGGTTCATGCTCCAATTCAGAAAGAACTGCACGATTTCCAAAAAGAGCAAAACTCGTTCCATCATCGTCGGACGTCAAAAGGTATCCTGCATAAGCAGAAATCGCTAAGCTTTTCGTTGGAAAACGTGAAGCGGATTGCGAACAGCGATACAAGAAGCTGGAGCTGCAAGCTAACTGTAGAAAATAGGGACGGTTCATCAACTAAAAGCAACAGGGCGCCTCACCACCGCAGCACCATTCCACTGGCCCACATACGAGACGAGCCGAGAAGGCCATCGTCCCTGCAGCCGTAATCATTCTCCGACGCGTTTCACACGAAAAACTAGGGATATTAATGGGAATTCAGCCATGTTCTCTCTTTTGATGAATCACCTGGCAGCCACTAATATACCTCGTTTCTCCCGTATCTATTTTCAATAAAACATTACCCTCCAACTATCAAAACTAATATTTATTCTATTTCTCCCTGATAATTAATATCTAATGTTAAATTAGCATTAATTATTCAAGAAGAGTAAAAGTAAAAGGTACACAAATTTACGTATGATTTTAGAAATAAAGAATGCTGAAATACAAATTACCATTTTGACGTAAGAGTCTTACTTTTGGTTCCACAGGTCATTGAATGACAGTCAAGAAATCCCATAAAAATACACCATAAGCCATTGCAAAAAGTCTGTAATCAGCTTTAAATGTCCGTCTCAATAGCTGGAGCTAATTTAGGAGAGTTTCTGCGACATTTTCCCTATAAAAGCACTTGGGTGCTTTTTTTATATAAAATTCTTTCAGTGGACTTCTAATCCGCATTCATCCACATAAACGAAATAAAGCCCCGAATAAACGTTTCCCGAGCAGATGGACCGAACATACGGAGAAAATCCGATATTAGCATACCGAGCTACCCGCCTAGTTCGTGTTTTTCGATCGACTACCCTCGCATAGTTTTCATCCCTTTCTTGCTCCAGGGCAACCGCGTTTTACGGCCGTTTTTTTTCTCAGGCTCACTTATTTCTTTTTCCACTCTTTCGTCTTGCCGCCTCTATCGCTTACTTCGACGCACGCGAAATGCGTTCGAGCATCCATAGAAATTGCCCCTTTAACTACCCATCCAGCTGTATTACCGTATCCCAATCAAGATAACCCCGAGCCCACTACCCACCAGCTCCATTTCTCTTGCCTATTTCACTCGACTCTTTTACCGCTAGATTTTCCACTAGCAAATAGACTTATAGCGGAAGCAAAATGGAAAGAAAAACTTATGGAAGACGTAAACCATCGTTCTACAGAATTTCCATCGAGCAACCGACAGCTAATTTGTTTCCTTAATATTAGGTAACGTGATTTTATCGAAGAAGTTTCTTAAACGAGGATGAGTATTTTTTAATAGCTTGTACTGAATTTTGAAATCCCAGGACTTGAGCAACTATGTAGCAACAATTGTATGAACAGCTAAACAAAAAATGTGTTCAAGTACCATGTTTGAAATGAAAACTTCCAGGATTATAAATCATTCTCCGAAGTTAACCCCTGCAGCGGCTATAATAATTTCCGCACGATAATGAAACATGAATTTGAAATATCAGTGCGGGTAGTTCGACCTAATCGATTCTTGGTAAGTCCGGGAAATCGATGAGGGTACACTTTTCGAGGCACGCTTAACGTGCTTGAACTGAATGCATGCGAGCGCGGATTAGGTAAGCCGTGGCGGTCTCCAGAGAAATTATTATGCCGCGTCAAAACAGCGTGAAGTTACCATTTCCAGACGATGTCCGCTGGGAAATGGCAAAGTATCGGTGTCGGGACGAAATCGAAATGAAGCGCAATGCTAAACCATGTTCACGATTTTCATTCATCGATTACGTATACGAAATTAATGAAGATTTTCAATCAAGAATTAACTTTTCTTAATATTGTAATAA
>NW_017147862.1:0-285 GCF_001652005.2 Ceratina calcarata | reverse complement strand
GAACCGAACCTGAACCGGGCCCGGGAGCACAAACCGAACCCGAACCGAGCCTGAATCGGACCCGGGAGCTCGAGCCGAACCCGAACCGAACCCGAGACGAGCCTGAACCAGGCCCGGGACCCCAAACCGAGCGTGAACCGGGCCCAGCAGTTCGATCCGAGCCTGAACCAGGCCCAGTATCCCAAACCGAGCCTGAACTGGGCCCGGGACCCCAAACCCAGCCTAAACCAGGCCCAGGAGCCCGATCTGGGCCCGGCGATGTGCAAACGGGTCCCGCTAGTAAAT
>NW_017147861.1:0-285 GCF_001652005.2 Ceratina calcarata | reverse complement strand
GGAACCTCAACAGGAAAGTGTTTTACGTATCAAATACTATAAAAGATATTACACGTTGCATATTCTACTTTCTTCTCATTATATGCGTATTGTAGTACAATTTTACATTATCAAATTTCTTGTAAAACTCCGCAGTCCACTTATTATAGATGTTTTTGGTTATAGTGATTCGAATGACAGTTTTTAACAATAGAATTAATTCTATTTTGCGCATACAAAATATAATTTGATATTTTTTGGAATCATATAAGTACTTTTTTTAACACATTAGCATCACTAGTACAT
>NW_017147860.1:0-285 GCF_001652005.2 Ceratina calcarata | reverse complement strand
GCATGGCGTAGAAAAGTCGCGCCTATCCGCTCTCTCACTCGCGCTTATTCCTTTTCCCACTCTGCATGTTCAAAATTTGAATTCTCTGATCCGTTGACGGTCGGGCGTTGACGTCGATCGCTTATAGACAACGATCCTCCGTTCCATTTTTTGCCGCGAACCGGCGCGTGTCGCGATAAACACTCTCGCTCCGGAGGTCGTCGAATACCGATTTGTCTATATGTCATTTTCCTCGCGGTTAGCTCTATTCATACCTTCGGAGAAAAAACCTCAATCCGAAGGCCG
>NW_017147859.1:0-285 GCF_001652005.2 Ceratina calcarata | reverse complement strand
GTTTTAGTAAGGATCTGATCCAACGACAGATCCTCCTAAGATTACCTTGTTACGACTTTACCCCAGTCTTAAACCACAAAGTAGAAAGCGCCTCCCGTAGGATACGCTATCTACTTCTTTTGCAACCCATACCTATGATGTGACGTGCGGTGTGTACAAGGCACCGGAAACGTATTCATCGTGGCATCCTTATCCACTATTACTAGCGATTTTGCGTAAATGCAGTCAAGTCATAGTCTCCAATTTAGACTACGACTGACTTTATGAGGTCGGCGAACTCTCGAA
>NW_017147858.1:0-285 GCF_001652005.2 Ceratina calcarata | reverse complement strand
CCAGAAGTTTGGAGAAAATTAAAATTGATGGAAATCGTAAGGAAACATGTGAAGGTCGCATTTTTCAACTCTTTTTATCCGGGATGATAATTTAAACAACATATTTTGACTATTTGTATTAAGTTAGAATATATTGGGAATTTTATTTAAATCCGTCGATACCAAAAAAAAAGGACAGACATCGAAACGTGTAGATTTTTAGCCAAAAATCATGAAAATTGCGATTTTTATAACTTTACTTAATTATAGTTCATGAGAACGATAACTCCTTTCAATTCTCAACAT
>NW_017147857.1:0-285 GCF_001652005.2 Ceratina calcarata | reverse complement strand
GCCTCACTTGACCTTTTCTTTCTCCAAAACCGTAACCCCTGGTTTGTCTTACGTCTATTTCAGACATGGACCTGAAGGACGGAGTATAAACTGCTTTTATAGATGAAGGGGAATAAAGCTCCGTCCGTGGCGAGGGAACAGTCAAGTCGGCCATTTTCTAGGAGCGACAAGTGGCGCCGCCTGTCTGTAAAACTTATACAAATCTTACGCGCGCTAAAGCAAGCGTTGTATCACGGCTATGTACATGCATACATGTGTGTACTTGTGGAAGCTTGCTCTTAGACG
>NW_017147856.1:0-285 GCF_001652005.2 Ceratina calcarata | reverse complement strand
TTTTCTTATTCGAATAGAATTACATTTAAATATTTCCTCCCCCAAAATAAGTTCTGACGACACGACAACGCTGAAGACGGTTCTTCTAATCCTCATAGCAGTGCTGAGACAATATTAAATTGTAATTCTATTCGATATAATGATATAATAGAACAATTAACAAAAATCAGTCTCATTACTTAATTTCCACACCTTGTATTATAAACAGATTTTATCTGTTCTCGAGGACGAGTCCTCCTCTATCTAATGAAATCTTTAACACTAGATTGCCCAAGGAAGTAATTT
>NW_017147855.1:0-285 GCF_001652005.2 Ceratina calcarata | reverse complement strand
CGAGAGTCTAGGAGCGTTTCGCGCAGCTTGGAAGGTGGTGGGGGTCGCAGCGAACTCCCTCCACACGGTTCAGTATACACGGTATAGCATTGAGATGCGCAGAACGATCAAAAACTGAATTGTGCCCGCTTCTAAACTCTCGGGAACTCGGGTATAGTGACCTGTTTCTGAAGCCGCATTCAGAAAAAAGTCCGCGCATCGGACTTGGAAGGAGCACGTCGGCCATGATATAAAAACATAAGGTGTGTTATTGCGCATCCATTTGAACATTTAATCACGGACGCT
>NW_017147854.1:0-285 GCF_001652005.2 Ceratina calcarata | reverse complement strand
GTTTTAAATGCTACCATGACGTCTAAATAATAATATTAAAGTCATTCAAAACAATTTTTATTCATCTCAGAAGTAATATAATTTTGAATACAATATTTATATTAATTATAATTGAGTAGCTTAGGAGGTACTTGAGAGGCACACTTGGAACGTTAAGGGTTAATAATAAATAAGTGGTCGTGTAAATTTTCGTGATTAATCAACTTCGAGATGATTTTGTTGAAGACTGTATGTTAGGGATGGTGCCCTAAACTAAACTGCCGGGAACAGAGAATCGGGTTTCGA
>NW_017147853.1:0-285 GCF_001652005.2 Ceratina calcarata | reverse complement strand
CTCTGGCTTGTGTTAAATTCTCCTAGGGGACAAGATTAAAAAACAGTAAGAAATCTATATCTTTGCTAAAAAAATGTTTGCAATAAACAATTTTATATATTAATTAATTATTGACGCTAGTGAAAAGAGTTTTATACAATAGTTGTAGGCACTGACCTCCTCTACAAGAAAGATTCTATGAATTTTTCTTCTAACTTCGATATTTAACGAGTTCAATACGATTAATCAGCATTTTATGGGTACTGATAAAATCCGACCGTCCCACCGTCGAAACAGCGAACTTTT
>NW_017147852.1:3406-4255 GCF_001652005.2 Ceratina calcarata | reverse complement strand
GTGCATTGACCTGCTCAGCTGTTGCCGACCAATTGTTTGTTCGAGTGCCGAAGATTGACCCATTGACCCATTAACGTTCTCCTAGGAGCAGGTGCAGGTTCTCTTGCTTTCAAGTATATTTTTGCAGCCCGATCGTTGATCGTGTAATTATTAACGTTAACGATTCTTTAACAAAATGTTTGAGAATAGCTGTAATAGAAAGAGAATAAAAATTCTTTCAATTCCAAACTGTTTTATTGACAATTGATAGGTTTGAAAATTTTCTCTCTTCCTTTTTTTTAATCAACATCTCTAACTCGTGAACGAAGGTTCGCATACCGCAGCATTTTATCTGCGTGCGTGTGTACGTGTGTATGTTTCTACACATTAAAAGTGTAGTCGAGAAAATGCTATGACAATAGTTTTCCTACGTTAAAAAAAAATTTTTGTTCGCACAAGAATTTTTCAGCCAGCATTGCCGACACATACAATTTGTAAACTGTTCTCTCGCGAACGAATCGCTAGAAATTCAGATGCTACCAAAAAATTATTCTTCTTACGTAGAAAAATTTAATAATCTCGTCGCAATCGTCTTCTGTACGTTTGATAAGAAAAAAACAAACGATCGTATATTTTTGTCACACGACGTATATTTTTGTTTTCATTTATGTGTTATAGTGACCAAAACACAGAAACGCAGGCGACAGAAGCAGAAACAGATAAAAAAATTGATGACAGAGACGGCGCAGCTGCGTCAACAGCAACAGCAACAGCAGCAGCACCAACAGCAGCAGCAGCAGCAGTGCATCAGCAGTATCAAGTGCAACCTGTATCTTATGTGCCTGTGCCATATATGCCGCAACCGCCGCA
>NW_017147852.1:0-1652 GCF_001652005.2 Ceratina calcarata | reverse complement strand
GCACCGTTGAATTATCATTTGTTCAAGATGGGAGTGCGAGAAAATGGAAGTTGCTCCTGTGAAACGGGAGAGATGCAGACTGTCAGACATTTGTTGGTCGAATCGACAGATACGTGAGGAAGAGACGGGAAGTGTTTGGTCACTTCTACCTCAGGGACCAGAGGATCGATTCGCTGTCGTACGACAAACTGGTGAGATTCTTCAGGGAGATCGATCCGTGGGACAAGGTAGCGGAAGTGGTACTGTATGTATATAGAAAACGATTTTGGTGCGCTGAACGTCTTCTTCTGAAATCGTTCTGTCCAGGACGAGCAAAACTGGCGAGAATGGCGATGCGAACAGGAGACGGGAGTCTTTGGCTGGAGGATAGCGGAGGAACGGACCGAAGGCGGGAACGAAAGAGTGAGAGGGAGGTATCTGGGACGAGGTCTGGTCTGACGGTGCGAACCCGGGGGACCGGTGATCTTTGCGTAACGGTAAGAAGGAAGAAGGTAGAGTCGGTCGAGTGGAAGGCTGTCTTACACCCGAGATCGATAGTTGTAACGTTTTCTTGTACGGTCTTTGATCGATAGATAAACGGATGGAAGGGTTCGAGGATCTTGTCTGCTCGTCTGTCGGATGCGAGTCGAGTCGATGGCGCTTGTCTGCGGTTTGTTTCTCCTAACTAAAGGAGGCCACCTGACCCCCTTTTCGCGACCAATTCACCTGACACCTTTCTCTGTGGTTTAAACGTTCGAACGTACAGCGGTTTCCCCTGTTCTTTTCAGTCTTTGTCTGAATCGGGGACAGAAGGTGAGACGGTCGTCGATTCGATCAGAGGGAACGAGGATTTGGAATTTCTTCCTTGGTCGATGTTTGTCGTCCAACGAAGTGCCACGGTGATACTGAACGATTCTTGAATTGAAAACGATGGTTAAGGACGCGTCGGGTGAGCGAGACGATTGTAGATGGTCGACTTTGGCGGGACACGGTCGAGTACGGAATGCAGTGACTGTTCCAAAAGGGAGAAGGAAGTTCGACGAAGGCGAGAGTCGTTGGAACGAGTATGGAGCTGGGAGGCGTTTACAGGATTATTGGCATCGAATCTGATGGTTCGAGCGTCGGTCGTTGGTGAAAATTCATTCGTTCGTTCGTTCGTTCGTTCGTTCGTTCTTACTGAAAGCGACGTGAGTGTATACTCGACAGGAAGGGAGAATGACGCTGATGAGAACTCGGGTGGTTGGAAGTCTGGAAATCTTCTTGTAAAAGAAGGGGAGAAACGGTTGTGCTCGGAGTTTGAAATTACCAAAGAGAAGATGACGATTAAATCTCTGGGCATTTTCGCGTGACAAAGGGTACGAACCGGGAGGAACGAGCGTAGGAAATCTTCGAATGTCTGGATGTAAACGTAGAGACGAACCGGTGTCTTGAGGGTGATTGGAGGACGGCTGGACAGGCCCGAGAGCGACAGGAGCGAGGTGGCGGTGGTGAGCTTTCATTAGTAAATATAGGATTGTAATACCTTTTTGATAAAAGGAGGAGAAGCCTTACGTATGACTTAAAGTCGTTGTGTGGAGCAGTCTGGCAAATCGTCGGTGCCTGAAGATTTGATGGACGGACTGGATTTATTCTGAAACAAAGGAAAATCGGCTGATTGACTGATTATTGATTGA
>NW_017147851.1:0-285 GCF_001652005.2 Ceratina calcarata | reverse complement strand
CGTTGCAACAGCAACTTGCTACCTCCCTACCTGGAAGCGGGCTCACTCTGTTGAAGTGTTGCTGCCGTAGCTGCAACTACGCGGGATTTCTACCGGCACTTTTCACGAAGCTCTGGCGGCTTTGTTTGGCGCTGGCGCTTCCGGGTTCTCGGCCAGCACCATTAGTTCGCCTGAAAGCGCAATGGCTGGATGAACATTACGCTTGGGCGTAACGTGACCGGAGCGATACGCGGTAGGCCTCTCTCTTAGGGGATGGCATTTACAACAACGTCCGGTAGGACCTCT
>NW_017147850.1:0-285 GCF_001652005.2 Ceratina calcarata | reverse complement strand
TCGCTGCTCTGCCTAATACTAGCTCAGCCAATGTGGCTGAGCTAGTATTAGCACGTGCAGGCTCCTCTGTGCGGGCGTTATGCTCATTTTCGTATACAGCGGTTCGGAGAGGGTGATCTATCCTGCTGATTGATTTTGTCCAAGATTCAACAAAAAAATAATAGCCCATAGCAAAGTCTACCTTACAGGCTTCAGGCTTTGCCTAAACCAGTTGTAGCCACTGATCCACTCCATGATCTTCTGCGCGCTGGGCGCGCAGCAATTGATCGTCAGTGCTGTTGAGGT
>NW_017147848.1:0-285 GCF_001652005.2 Ceratina calcarata | reverse complement strand
TTGTACAGAGAGGTGAGTGAATTTTCTATATTTTGTTTTTAATTTTTTCTACAGTTATTGAAACACTCTATACTACTAATAACTACTGTCGCTGTTTCAGGTATATTTGGAATACGTTGTAAAAAATCCTCTATGTCAGTTAAACGAGCCGATCCAAAGTGAGCTGTTTAAATTGAAAACTGACGAATTATTTAAGAAATCTCCTCTATTTTTAAGTAGATCAATTTAATTCAATTTTGTACTTCTACGTGTAATGTACTTGGATATAAACGTGATTTATAAAAT
>NW_017147847.1:0-285 GCF_001652005.2 Ceratina calcarata | reverse complement strand
TTGTGTCACGCAAAGGCATCTTTCTTGAAAATTCTTGCTTACTCGTTAGATCTGTTTGCATTAGTTTATATTGATGTATATGTGGAAAATACGTTCTTATTGGAAATATAACAGGTTTTCTACATAAATAGCGTCAAGTGTTTAATTACAATTGATGCTGTGCGACAGACGAAATATTTACAATAATTTTATGTTTAATTATTTTACACATCGATGTTGTTTTAATCCTACTTACTTAAAAAGTAATATGGACTGTTCGAAATTATCGAATTGAATTATCGAAAT
>NW_017147846.1:0-285 GCF_001652005.2 Ceratina calcarata | reverse complement strand
CCTTTATGGTAATCGATATTAATGAAACTTATGTACATGTAACATCCTTAAATCTACAAAATGCATGTTTTAAATTTTTATTAGAGGACCGAACACGACGAAATATAAAAATGTATTCTTTTGAATGCAGGTGCAGGTAGACAACTGCAACTGATCAACTCAGTGATATTTGAATAACGTTGCACTCTTTGATCTAAGAAGTCAGTGACTCGAACTATGAATTAGTTTTAGAATGTCAATCGATTAAAGACATGTCATTGATGTTTGTAAAAATCAGCTGTTTTT
>NW_017147845.1:0-285 GCF_001652005.2 Ceratina calcarata | reverse complement strand
GTTTCCCGCTCCTATCCGGACCCGGTTAGGTATTCACCTAACAATATTTGTTGTAACAAAAAGTCATGCGAATAAATATTATTTCTCATTATATTTCCTTTAAATTGTAATGTATGTGAAATAAATGTGAAATAATATGATCATATGTGTGGAAAAAAGGGGCAAAAGAAAAAAAGAAGATACGAAAGGGACTCGATCCGACAATCCAGCGGTTATGAAGCTAGGACGCTTTTTTTTTGTATGAATGTTTATTTATATCTCCAATACAGTATAAGTGGAAAAACA
>NW_017147844.1:0-285 GCF_001652005.2 Ceratina calcarata | reverse complement strand
GCGCGATAATGAGCGCCGCGGAAGAGCGAGTGCAGAGTAGGAGCAACAATTATAGAAGAAATGAGCGCCGCGGAAGAGCGAGTGCGGAGTAGGAGCAACAATTATAGTAGAAATTTTAATACTTATTGTTATTATAATATAATTATTTTTAAATATACAAAAATTTATATAAATGAATAAGTTATGAATTACTTACTTGTGCCTGTGGTAAGAATTGAAAAATATATCCACCAGGATGTATGTCCCCCTCATCGTGTTTCGAATATTGTCCTCCAATCTTAAATT
>NW_017147843.1:0-285 GCF_001652005.2 Ceratina calcarata | reverse complement strand
GAGTGAGCTCTGTCCACTTTCGAACAAAGAAATGAGCAATCTCCCTCTTCATCTCAGATTCAACGGTGAAACCAGATCCCGATTATCCCCATATCCGTCCCGTCCCGATTCCGTCTTTAGTATATATAAAGGTACGCAGCTTTTATTTTATGCAATCCAAGATACGCGAATTGATTAGAATTGAATTATATTTGTTTATCAAAGTTCAAAGATACGCGTTAATTCGACGGGCATGCTGCCATCTGACGGCTCAAATATGTCTTCAGGCCTCTACCGTGGCTACGA
>NW_017147842.1:0-286 GCF_001652005.2 Ceratina calcarata | reverse complement strand
TTCATGAATATTAATCTCACCTTGTTCTGCAATGCTCGAACGTGGATTTAATCGCAGGAGACACATTTTCCAGTATGCACTTAAGATCAGTCGCAGACGTTTTACTGAATTTCGACACGCGTTCCATGGATCTTTCCCATACGCTCAATAATTCGTGACAAACGAGTAATTGTCGTTTCACATCTTGCTTCTTGTCTCGATTCGTACTTGCGTTTATCGTTTTATCAATTTGCGTTAAAGCCTTTAGACGAGAGTAAACTCAGAATGCTTATGCACAAAATAATAG
>NW_017147841.1:1824-2898 GCF_001652005.2 Ceratina calcarata | reverse complement strand
AGAAGTTGCGAGTCAATCCCTATAGGTAAGCCACCACCTATAAATATTTTATACCAGGATCCGAAAGATACTATTAAATTAATTTCAGAAAAAACAAAAAAAATCGATTTTCATATTAAACGTATTAATTCTGCGAAGCATGTAATCAAAGTAGGTTCAATAGCTGACTTTGGTGAAATAAGGGATATTCTCAAGGAGGCCAAGACAAATTTCTACACGTTTACGCCAAAAGAATTAAAAAGTCATACTTACCTTCTTAAAGGACTGACTCAATCCTTCACAGAAGTCGAGGTAGCAGATGAGTTACAGAAAAATTCTTGTGAAAATCTCCTCTTCACCAAAGTAAGTCGGTTCAAAACATCAAATTCAATCAAAGAGAACAAAATATTACCAATCTTTTTAATTCAAATAGATCCGAAAAGTGATTTAAAAAAACTCTCTGAAATTAGGTACGTAGGCCACCTTGCGGTGACATGGGAAAAATTAATAAGGAAAGGCGATGTACAATGTAAGAGGTGTCAAAGATATGGCCATGTTGCGAGCAATTGCAATATGGGTTACAGATGCGTTAAATGCAAAGAACTTCATAAGCCAGGAGAGTGTCAGATATCGCTAGGTATAGATAACAATTCAAATAAAATACCCTTTTGTGTAAATTGTAAAACCGAAGGCCACCCGGCGTCTTATAGGAGATGTTCTAAATTTAAAGAATATAAAATGAACCTGAAAGCACAAAATGAACGCGCTAAATCAGAAGTTGCTAGAGTGATAAATAATCCTGCCTTCGTCAAAGATGGAATATCGTTTGCTAATACACTTAAAACACCAAAACAAGACACGCTTCTAAACACAACTAAAAATCGTGCTAGCCTCTTAAAAGCGCAGACCACCAATAGCCCTCAACATGTAGCATTTAGCCAAAGCACGACTTATAACTTCCACAGTCGAATAGAGAAATTAGAGAAAAACTTGGAATTACTGTTTGAGAAAATAGAATCCCTTAACATACATATGAATCATTTGGCTAACATGCTATTAAGCACCCAGCATATTCATTAACGTACAAGCTAAAAT
>NW_017147841.1:0-1363 GCF_001652005.2 Ceratina calcarata | reverse complement strand
ATTGAAAATAAGTACGATAAGATTATTACAGACATTTCATCTCACATACCACATACAATATGCAATTTCCATAAATTAAATAACGCGATTAGCCCGCAGTCGTTATATTCTTACCCGAATTATTTCACCAACTATTTGCAAATAAAAGAAAAGATCAAATTCTTGAATAATAAAAAATCGGCTGGTAACGACAAAATACCAAACATAGTTTTAAAGAAATTACCTCCTAACATAATAATCATTCTCACTATTCTATTCAACAACTTACTAAATTATGGACATTTTCCGCAAATCTGGAAAGAAGCGAAAGTGATACCTATTCATAAAAAGGATAAAGAACCGTCAGACCCAAATAATTACCGTCCAATCAGTCTCCTTCCTAATATCGGTAAACTATTCGAGAGGCTAATAAATGATAGAATCCTAAAAGTATGTACAAAACATCAAATAATTCCTGAGAACCAGTACGGCTTCCGTAAGAAACATGCAACATCTCATGCTATAAATAGATTAGTATCTGATGCAAACTGGGCATTAAATGGAGGAAAATGTTTAGGAGCGTGTCTTGTAGATTTAGAAAAAGCGTTCGATACCGTATGGCTAAAGGGTTTGATAACTAAATTGCAAAAGAAAGGGTTCCCTCTTGAATTAATTAAAATAACACATAGCATGATAAACGATAGAAGCTTTCAAGTATGTACAGAAAAGGCGACATCCACGCAAACTTTTAAAATTAAAAATGGACTTCAACAGGGCACAATCAATTCGCCCATTCTCTTTAACATATACACTAGCGATATTCTTACACTCTTCGGACCGGATAATACAGATTGCCATTTGATAGCCTTTGCGGATGATTTGATAATTTATACTACAGAAAAATCTCCTAAAAAATTACAATCAATCCTGCAGAAAGGAATTAATAAAATATTCGATTATTATAAAGCCTGGAAACTAAAAGTAAACGTAAACAAATGTGAATCAATACTCTTCAGACCTTCTTGCAGGAAAGCATCGTCTGCCATCTTATCTCAATATAAGAATTTCTCGCTAAAAAGTGGCGAGAACGCAACCCTACTTATTGAAAATAAGGATGCTGTAAGGTACTTAGGATTACTAATGGATAATCGCCTTCTTTTTAACAAACATGTCTCGATGCAGCTCCAAAAAGCTAAGAAAACGTTTATAAGGAATTCGAGGCTATTTTACTCGAATGTGTTAAATGCGAAAGTCAAACTCACATGTTATCAATTGTTAATAAGACCGATAATAACATACGCGTGTGAGATATGGTACAATATTGGGGCCTCTTTAATGGAGGAAATCCGTGTCTTTGAAAGAAGATGCTTACGAGCTTGTCTAA
>NW_017147840.1:0-286 GCF_001652005.2 Ceratina calcarata | reverse complement strand
GATCGGTACAGGTTGCACAGGGATAGAATCAGGTTAAGAGTAAAGAGAAATGGAAAGTTCGGAACAATCAGAATTAGATCTATAGACAATAGGGACAAAATCAGATAAAACTGCTACTATGAATGGAGCTTATAGAAAGAGGGGCCTGTATTATCGACACTGTCGATAAGGTAGGGTGAGCGGTGAATGAGATATGAGAGTACTCAAGCGTATAATTAGAAGAAGGTAGAAAGGTAACTGGGAAATATAAGAACCATCTGAATCAATTACAGGTAACGACATGGAA
>NW_017147839.1:0-286 GCF_001652005.2 Ceratina calcarata | reverse complement strand
TGGAGTAGATGGTTCAGCAGTTTCAGGTTGGATTTCTTCGGTTTCTAATGATTGTCCAATTGGATCTGGTGAGGTAGACGGTTCAACTGGTTCAGGTTGAAGTTTTTGACGTTTCTCTTGTTGTTTTGTTTCTTCTAGTAATTCTTTTGATTTCCTCTTTCTTGGCGTGAATATTCCTTCTTCGTATTGGTACTTCTTCTGATTCCCTCTTTTGCTGTTTTATAATTATTTCTTTTTGTGCTTCTGTGCTTTCCTCTTTATAATTTTGGGAGTTTATTCCCATGTG
>NW_017147838.1:0-286 GCF_001652005.2 Ceratina calcarata | reverse complement strand
CGAGAAGTATCACTCGTATATCAAACGATACGTAAAATCGGTCCGTTATGGATCATGAACATTGTTCTGATTTTCTGGTTTAATGTTTAATCTTTAACAGATCAAAGGTTTATTCTTGGGAAAGTTCACTTTTCAGATATATTCTTCTTTGGAGAAAGCAATAAGAAGCGAATGGAGCTAAACGCGACCTTGGGAGGACAACTGATGGAATAATTGCTGGAATATCAGGAATTTTTCTACGGAAGAGAGAGGGAGTGAGAAGGATTTGGGAATAAAGTGAATGGGA
>NW_017147837.1:0-286 GCF_001652005.2 Ceratina calcarata | reverse complement strand
GTTGTTTTTCTTCTTGGTCCTTAGGATCAAAAATCTTTCGAATGATGTCCTCCTTAATGTCTTCAATCTTGTATTCCTTTCCCACATCGTATATAACGATAGATGGATTCAGTTTCTTCGGCTTCTCAATTTTCAACAAAATTGTATCCATCTTGCTTTCTTTAATGATTTCCACGTCTGTGTTGTCTTTTACCTCGATAACTAGTCCTTTTTTCTTCATTCAATATTTCTGACCTTTAGCTTGTTTCTTACACTGCTCAATTTGTTTATTACATCTGTCTTAATT
>NW_017147836.1:0-286 GCF_001652005.2 Ceratina calcarata | reverse complement strand
CTATTAAAAACCACTAATGTGTATATTTTTAATCACGATGAACGTCCAACATTGAATTTGTACTCTCTGTTTGTTACAACTACATCTGTTTTCATATATCGAAAATTACGTAAAATAAGCTGTCTTTTCATACCAAATAAATAAATAAATCATAACTGAGCAAGATGTACCTCATTTCTCGAAGTCTTTTAACATGTCGTATCGTATTTTCGGCGGTAAAATCAATTTCCTTGAGCGTTGTAAAACGACCAATCCCGAACCTAAGGAAATAAACAACTATTAAAAT
>NW_017147835.1:0-286 GCF_001652005.2 Ceratina calcarata | reverse complement strand
CCTGATCATTTCAACGTTCAATATGCACTTAAAAGAGAAAATAAGAACCATTTCAATGCTAGCAAATTCGTAATGAAGGCCAGCCAATATTACGAGATGTTTGCACCCGTACTGTTAATAATTATTAATATTTCTTAGGAGAATGTCTATATAAATGAGCTTCGAATATAAGGAAAAATTGGATTACGGAAATAAAGATTGAGTTTTGTTTAAAGATAAAGGTTTTGCAATGTTTAAGAGCATTGCTCGGCCTTGCCAATAATTATTAAATTCCAGTAACGAGAAT
>NW_017147834.1:0-286 GCF_001652005.2 Ceratina calcarata | reverse complement strand
ACCGGCCGGTGATTGGTTAGCCCGGTAAGCGGGTATAGGTATAAATATGACAATGTGTGAACTGACTCTCACTAGTCAGGTAGATGGAGAGCAGAGCAGATCGGTTATAACTCTATTTAAGAAATGTCGGGGAGATTTAATCTGCATTGCAGAGCAGAAAGGAAATTATTAGTATCCTTACAGGACATCGGATGGCAGTGCTTACAGTGGAGGACATCAGGGTTCCAAGGAGGGAAGAATACAGAATAGGCTTAATGGCCAGAACAAGAACAGAATTCGAAGAAAG
>NW_017147833.1:0-286 GCF_001652005.2 Ceratina calcarata | reverse complement strand
TATTTGTTCGTATTTCCTCACGGGTCTGTAGTTTACTAAACGGTCTCGCGTCGTAATCGTCGTTTGTCTGTATTCTTCCTTTTCGGTTGTCTTGTTCGCTTAAGGTCGGTTTTTGGTTGGAAATGCTTGTTGATGTAGGATTTGGTGAGGTTTTTGTATTCTTTATTATTTTGTTACAGTTTTCTATTTCTTTTCGGTGATTAGGATTCTTTCCGTTGTCTCTGGTTCTCATTCTCTCGTCGGTCGACAAGGTTGTTTTCCTTTTCTCGGTGATCGTTTTGGTCGT
>NW_017147832.1:0-286 GCF_001652005.2 Ceratina calcarata | reverse complement strand
TCTATAGAAAAGCAAGAAACCAGATATTGGAATTCTCTTTAGGATTATATTTATGTTTACATAATTACTTAGTAATGCAAAATATTTCATTTCGTATATGTAACTACTTTAATATGTTTAAGAACATAATTTATTAACTATAGCAATGTATGCTGAACTAAGATTTTTAATACTCTTAAATGTACATTCGGCATTTTAATAGAAACATCGTAAATAGATTTTATTGTCATCTGGATAAGAGTTCAATATCTGCTTGTTAAACGCAACCTATTAGCTCGTATAAATT
>NW_017147831.1:0-286 GCF_001652005.2 Ceratina calcarata | reverse complement strand
GGTTCGTTCTTGTCCTTTTCTGTCTGTTCTGTTCGGTTGTTGGTTTTTTGTTATTGTTTATTGTTTTCGTTCCGTTTGATTTTTCCGTTTTTCGCTCGTCGCTCTTGTTTTAGTTCGATGGTTGGTGTCATTTCGATTCGTTTCCGTCTTCTCGTCCGTTTCGTTCATTTGTTAGTGTTTATTGTTATTGTTTATTGATTTTTGTTTTTCTTTATCTTTTTGCCTCGCGTCTCTGATTCTTTTCGTTTTCTGGGGTCGGTGTCTCTTTGGTTCGTTCGCGTCTTTC
>NW_017147830.1:2024-2845 GCF_001652005.2 Ceratina calcarata | reverse complement strand
CGGAAATCGCAGTGGGAATAGGCCATAAGGGGGTGAAACTACGTCGTAGCCTTATCGGCCTGGCCCAAACAATGTGGCCCGGGATTCATTATTCTTTCTCCATTCCGGCACTGCTCCTCTGCATATGCTTTTGTAAAAATTAAAAATGGTTTTGAAATTGTAAGTGTAAAGCAATGAGAGAATAAAGCTCGTATTATCGACGTACTTACAGATGTTGATTCATTATTGCTCTTTCCCGACACTCGATCCTCTGCATATGCTCCTGTAAGAATTAAGATTGGTCTTAGAATTGGACGTGTAAAGCAGTGAGAGAATAAAAATTGTATTATCGACGTACTTACAGGTGTTGATTCATTATTCCTTCAACCCGGCATTGGATCCTCTGCATATGCTCCTGTAAAAATTAAAAACAGTTTTACAATTATAATGAGAGAGTACTGAAAGAATAAAGGCTGTGTTATCGACGTACTTAAGAGTGTTGATTCATTATTCTTTCTTCCTAACACTGGATCCTCTGGATATGCTTCTGTAAAAATTAAAAACGGTCTTAGAATCGTACGTGTAAAGTAATGAGAGAATAAAGCTTGTATTGTCGACGTACTTACAGGTGTTGATTCATTATTGCTCCTTCCCGACACTGAATCCTCTCCATATGCTACTGTAAGAATTAAAATTGGTCTTACAATTGTACGTGTAAAGCAGTGAGAGAATAAACTACGTCTATTAACGGTATACCTTTATGTTGTACGTTCACATCTTCATTGTGCATTTGTTTTCGAAATTGTTTAGCATATATTTAATCTTTTGAAAGTAAACCCTTT
>NW_017147830.1:0-1669 GCF_001652005.2 Ceratina calcarata | reverse complement strand
TCTACGAGGATTTGTACGATATCTTTGTGTCCCTCCCGAATGGCTAGGTGCAGTGCCGTTTGACCATTTTCGTTTTGGGCATCCACGTCAGCTCCTCTTTCGAGTAGCAACCTGCAAGTCTCTTCTAGTCCTACTCGCGCAGCGAAATGAAGAGGTGTCTCGCCCCACCAAATTTTCAATTTGACATCGGCACCATGTTCTACGAGGATTTGCACGATATCTATGAGTTCCTCCTCAATGGCTAGGTGCAGTGCAGTTTCTCCACTATTGTTTTTGGCATTCACGTCAGCTCCTCTCTCGATTAGCAACTTGCAAACTTCTTCTAGTCCTCGTCGCATTGCAGACTGAAGCGGTGTCTCGTCCCGCCGAGTTTTCAAATTGACATCGGCACCCTGATTTACGACGATTTGAAAGATAACTTTGTGTCCCCCCCGAATGGCTAGGTGCAGTGCCGTTTCTCCATATACATTTCTGGCATTCAGGTCAGCTCCTCTCTCGATTAGAAACTTGCAAATTTCTTTCCGTCGTCGTCGCACTGCAAAATGGAGCGGTGTCTCGTCCAGCCGAGTTTTCAAATTGACATCGGCACCCTGATCTACGAGGATTTGTACGACATCTACGTGTCTTTCCTCAATGGCTAGATGCAGTGCCGTTTTTCCACCATTGTTTTTGGCATTCACGTCAGATCCTCTCTCGATTAGCAACTTGCAAATTTCTTCCCGTTCTCGTCGCATTGCAGACTGAAGCGGTGTCTCGTCCCGCCAAGTTTTCAAATTGACATCGGCACCCTGATTTACGTAGAATCGAAAGATATCTTGGAGTGTGCTCAGAATGGCTACGTGCAGTGGCGTGTTTCCATCTACGTTTCTGGCATTCACGTCAGCTCCTCTCTCGATTAACAACTTGCAAATTTCTTCTAGTCCTCCTAGCACTGCAAAATGGAGCGGTGTCCGGCCTTCCTTAGTTTTCAAATTGACATCTGCACCCTGATCTACGAGGATTTGTACGACATCTGTGTGTCCCTCCCGAATGGCTAGGTGCAGTGCCGCTTGACCATATTCGTTTTGGGCATCCACGTCAACTCCTCTTTCGAGTAGCAACCTGCAAGTCTCTTCTAGTCCTACTCGCGCAGCGAAATGAAGAGGTGTCTCGCCCCTCCGAATTTTCAATCTGATATCGGCACCATGTTCTACAAGGATTTGTACGATGTCTTTGTGTTTGTACTGAATAACTAGGCGCAGTGCCGTTTCACCATATTTGTTTTGGGCATCCACGTCAGCTCCTCTTTCGAGTAGCAACCTGCAAGTCTCTTCTAGTCCTTTTCGCGCCGCAGACTGAAGTGGTGTCTCGTCCCACCGAGTTTTCAAATTGACATCGGCACCCTGATTTACGAGGATTTGTACGATATCTTTGTGTCCCTCCCGAATGGCTAGGTGCAGTGCCGTTTGACCATTTTCGTTTTGAGCATCCACGTCAACTCCTCTTTTAATGATCCTTTTTACAGTTTCTATCTCGCAATTCATGACAGCAAAGTGGAGCGGTGTGTTCGTAGGATTTTGAAACTCGCTGTAAACGTTCGTATCTTTGCTCATAACCAGTTCCTCCATATCGTCTGTCCCGTGGGGTATTATTATTAATTAATTCACTGTTTAAATCTCGTGCTCAGATC
>NW_017147829.1:0-286 GCF_001652005.2 Ceratina calcarata | reverse complement strand
TGCTTTAGCAAATTTGAAATTGCCACACGAGGCCACAAATTCACCTTAGTATTATTTAATGATTATTTTTTGTGAAAATGATTTTGGTACATCCCTCAGCAGCCCTGGCAATAGGGACTTGGGATATAGATACACGACTGAAGACGTTTTCTTTTGTGATATTTTTATGGCCATAATAATAAATATTGTAGCTAATAAAAAGTATAAAAATAATCTACAGGGTGTCCTAAAACTAGTATAAGATATTGAAATGGGAGTCCGGCCTATCAACAATCTATCTTTTCCC
>NW_017147828.1:0-286 GCF_001652005.2 Ceratina calcarata | reverse complement strand
CATGGAATTTAATATACAATCAGACGAATCAGGTAAAAAATCATTTACAGTCAATTTCTCCAATAAATAAAATTGTACTTCAATTTTAATGTTTGTATTTCTACTCAAGTCAAAACTTGGTGTCGTTATTTCTTTTGCATAATTTATGACTCACTACTAATTGAGTTAGACACGATGGAAATATTTTCCAATATTTGAAATACATATTATGGTTATTTTTATGTATCGTTGTAGTTATATTCCGTTTCAGATATTTATTTCCGGCTTTTCTTAATTTTCCGTTCTT
>NW_017147826.1:0-286 GCF_001652005.2 Ceratina calcarata | reverse complement strand
TTTTCTATTTCCTTCAAATTACACGTGTGTTCTTATATGCATGTCCAATATATATACATTATATACGTATATTTATAATGTAATGTAGATAAAATATAACATTAAGAAACAAAAAACTCAAGAAAGTATTAACAATGTGAAATTAAACACACGACTTCGATTTTGCAGGGATTTACTTCACGTTCCTAGTAATTAAGACAAACAACATTCTGTAAGATTATATCTTAGGCCATTGGCAATGATTTTCATATAATAATTATAATGAAAAATGAGTATTCTTTACAAT
>NW_017147825.1:0-286 GCF_001652005.2 Ceratina calcarata | reverse complement strand
CAGATTTTTTTGTTACAAAATGTAACCGTGAAAAATAAGAAAGTGCTAAACATATGTTTGTTCACATAGAAATCGTTCGGATACACTGTCCATATTTTTATGATATTGTTATGATATTTGAATAATAAATGTAATATGTTTAAAAATATACATTACTGTTCAATTTCTTTGAATTCTTAAAAAAAGAATTTGAAAGAATTCTCAGACATTTTCAACTACGCTACGGACGTATTAGAACTTTTTCACATTTTCCGCACGATGTTAAATAAGGAAAAAGTAAAAAAAT
>NW_017147824.1:0-286 GCF_001652005.2 Ceratina calcarata | reverse complement strand
TGGCTTCCATCATCTTGCTCCTTCGCTCTTAACCCTTTGCGGTCGGTGCCCCGTAGGGGGGACATTTTTAAATCGTCGTAGAAGTCGGTGTCCCTGTAGCGGGGACACCGACCGTAAAGGATTAAGTTGCCTACGTGCACCGAGGAGAGGTTACTAAAGAGTGGCAGCCTTATGGTACCTCGCGGCCCCAAAACCGGTCTGCAATTTTTGACGCCCTCTAGAATGAGCTGTGCCGAAAAGTAAGAAACACGAAGCAAAACTGACGTCGGTTCTAAACTGCATTACT
>NW_017147823.1:0-286 GCF_001652005.2 Ceratina calcarata | reverse complement strand
ATTATATAGGATGTAATAAAGCTAGTGTAAGTTATTGAAGTGGAAGATTCCTGATGTGATTTTAAACAATATTTTCCTTAGCGAAAAAATTGTCCGAGGCGTGGTTAAAGAGTTATTAACAAAAAACACCGACCAATCAGAGCGCTCGGTTAGCGCGAGCTACGAATCAGAAGCGTTGGCTGGGATCCGGACGCTCTTGAAAAATCTCGGAAAAATTGAAAATTTCTTTTGTCAAAATTTCGAAAAATGCTTCAAATAAAAGCTGTTTTTCTTCTAACTTCAATAT
>NW_017147822.1:0-286 GCF_001652005.2 Ceratina calcarata | reverse complement strand
CCCAGCGAACTTTCGGACAACTTTTACATCGACCGGAATTTGCCAGTTTTTCGCGAAGACATTAACATAAGTATGACTACGAAGTGTTCAACGAGCTTGTAAAAAAAACCGAACTTTTGACCCTCGAACGCGTCGACCCGTTTTTTTCCATGTACCCACTCTCATTTTCGGCATTTTTCATCTCCCTTTTTTCCCCAGGCATCCGAGGGAAATTGGCCAAAAACAAAAAAATAACGTTGACGAGAGACATCGACCATTTCATACCAGAATCGCTGTTTGAAAAAAT
>NW_017147821.1:0-286 GCF_001652005.2 Ceratina calcarata | reverse complement strand
GTAATGCACTTATCTGTAATATTGTGAGTATGATAATGAGTAACATAACCTTAAAAAATTAATAGATGCGTCGTAAAAATCTAATGTTAAATCCAAACAATCATTGTTATGCAAATTATATTGAATAACGTACAAATTATAATGAGTATCATTGAATAATATGAGTAAATATTGGAAATGTACATTTAGGACAAAAAATGGCTTTAATTAATCAGAAATCTAGCAGCTTCAGTCTTTTACATACTCGTTTATTCTGTTTACAATATATATAGTTGAAGATGACTCT
>NW_017147820.1:0-286 GCF_001652005.2 Ceratina calcarata | reverse complement strand
CGTCCAGTCTACATCGCGTCTACGGGTCCCTAAAACCAGCCTTGTTAATCCCTCTCCCTTCTTTTTTTGCCTCGCCTTCCACTCGAGATTCTCTCGATCCCTCCCGCGTCCGCCCTTTTTCCCGGATGGTCAGAAGGCAGCTTTCACGAAAATAATAACCGTGTCTACTACCCCCCGGCGTTAAAAAGGGCGATACCCTATTACGATAATCGAGACTCGAGATTGAGCGACCGTGCCCGCAATAAACAAGAATATTTTAATAGTTGCGCTTTGTTTTTTGACTTAT
>NW_017147819.1:1258-2531 GCF_001652005.2 Ceratina calcarata | reverse complement strand
TATAAAATTATTTTAATCGTCTAGGTGCTCGGTGGGTCCAGCGTTTTGAACGGGATGATGTACGTACGCGGTAACCGAAGAGACTACGACCAATGGGAAGCACTTGGGAACCCGGGATGGAATTACACAAACGTTTTGTATTATTTCAAAAAATCCGAAGATTTTCGAATCAGAGAATTCCAAAACTCTTCTTACCACAGTACCGGTGGACCTCTGTCGGTGGAAAATAACAGGTATCACGCACCCGTCATTGACTACTTGGTAAGAGCCGGTACCGAAATGGGTTACGAGTACGTCGACATAAACGGAGCCTCGCAAACCGGATTCACTATCACTGAGGTAAATCAGGGGATGAGAATCGGTCATCTACGTTCGATTTTAAACTTTTTAATTGCAATTAGTCGACGCTGAGGGATGGATTGCGGTGTAGCGCGGCGAAGGCTTTCCTCCGGCCCGCTTGGAGGCGAAAGAATTTACAAATCATCATCGAATCTACCGTAGAAAAGATTCTAATCGCGAAAGGTGAGTTCCTTCTTTGATATCACAAAAGTGGACGATAAATGAATCGTATTTTAGATGAGAACAATGAGAAAAGGGCGTACGGGGTGAAATTTCGAGACGGGTCGAGGGTTCACACGGTGAGAGCCAAACGTGAGGTGATCCTGTCGGCCGGCGCGGTGATATCGCCGCAGGTTTTAATGCTGTCCGGAATCGGGCCGAGGGAACACTTGGAGGAATTGGGAATCCCTGTGATTCACGATGCACCTGGCGTGGGCCAGAATCTACAGGACCACGTGGGCATTAGCGGATTAGACTATTTGGTGGACAGGCCAGAGAATTACACGTCCTCCGCGAGTTTCAGTTCTGGATTATTAAACGTTATAAATAATAACACTGTCAGAGAATTTCTTGTGAATTACACTGGCCCGATGTACTCGTATGGTTTGCTAGAAGGCACGGCGTTTATTTTTACTAGGTGAGCAGATTCAGCGTGTTTGTTAAAAACTATTAAGAGGGTAAATTTCGATAGCTATGTGATAACAGACTGTTAATGTTAGTCACAAAATTAGTAAAAAATATCAGTTTACAAGAATACTGTTCGCTCTTATAGGAGAATATTTTGTGGTCTTCAGGCACCTGTTCAGAAAGAGAAAAATCAAATCAATGACCAGCTTTCGTTATTATTTAGTCATATGAGCGTTACAACATGGACGAAAAATCGTAATTGCAATGCTTCTGTTTGTAAGCTATTTTTTATTCGACACAAATATTA
>NW_017147819.1:0-753 GCF_001652005.2 Ceratina calcarata | reverse complement strand
AAAATTTTATACAAAAGTTGTAGTCTGACGTCCTGTACAAAAAACTATGGATTTTTCTTCTAACTTCAATATTTTAACGAGTTAAGTACAATTAATTGGCATTTTATGGGTACTGATAAAATTTGGCCATTCCATCGTCGAATCAGCAAACTTTCATTTCGTCCATTGCCAATTATTTAAGGAACACAATCCCAGACAAAGTAGAATAGATATTTTAATAAAACTAGAGATCCACTTAAAATTTAAATAGATCCTTCCTGAACTAATACTTGAAACAGCAGAGAGATTCTATTCTCTGCTAAAAAATCATTATTGGCACCTCACCCATTACTGAAAGTTTTCGGATAATGCTCAATGCCACTAAAGATTTGACGTCAGCATTACAACATTTTATTTGTCACCAACGTGAGCTGGCAATTTTTTTTTAATACACGTGCCTTCTCACAGTACTTAAAAAAAATAGAGAACCGTTTCAGTGACTGTCATGTCAGTGAGTTCCATAGATCAACAAGTCAAATCAAAACCGTATCGTGAATATAGAGTACTATTTATGCAGTTTTTATCTTCAGTCGCTACTACTATCACAGATAGCCGCTTAACGACTGATGTGTCCAAATTCACTGCTTAAATCAATTAGTTAATTAAAAATAATAATTGCTTATACAGGCACGTGCGCCTTTTACGATACATATGCATAAAATAGGGCGGATTCGACTGATACAGACGACAAGTTGATGTGTGCAAATTAACACA
>NW_017147818.1:0-286 GCF_001652005.2 Ceratina calcarata | reverse complement strand
TTCAACTCGGGATCGCCGGAAGCGAAAAAACTCATCGCGTCCGACACTAAATATGACGCCTCTGATCACCTCTCGCAGCCTAGACTAATGAAGCTCGGGTATAAAGTAACCATCAGCGGTGGTTTTATTCAATGATGCCAATGACACACACGGTACGTCATGCCGCGCAGTGATTCTCACCCTCTGCGAGCTTCATTTCGCGACGCAATACATAAATTATTAATTGACGATAATTAAGAATAGAATTAATCGGTTAACACTAGAAAGACTGAAACTTAGTATATAC
>NW_017147817.1:0-286 GCF_001652005.2 Ceratina calcarata | reverse complement strand
ACCTAAATGTTCTGACTACCGTAAAGGGGCATCGTACTCTGAAAATAGCCGCATTTTACTTTTCGCTACACGCATGCAGCCAAGCTAAAAAAATCGGAGTTAAGAGGAGATAGAAAAAATAGTTTTCTATTGTAACTCTTAATTTATAATATATGAATAATACTATTGTTTCCAAATTAAATAGCATCAATTCTTTAACATATTTTGTAGTTTTCTTAAACCAACATTAAAATCATAGACGTACAATAATAATTTTATTGTAAAACTGTTTTTCATTCATTAATTA
>NW_017147816.1:0-286 GCF_001652005.2 Ceratina calcarata | reverse complement strand
CTCTGCGATAAAATTCGAAAATTATTCTCGCCATTTAAAAGTGCCAACTACTACAGAGGAGAGCTTAACCGGACCTTCCAAACCCAAAATCAAAGTGTCCTAGATTTTACAATCAGAATTACAGGAATTGCGTGATCTAATCTTAGACGGAGAAAGACAAAGGTATGGAAAAGTCGACGCAAGATCAGAGATAGAAATACAAAAAGAGGCTATGGAAGCGTTTGTGCAAGGATTACTACCTGAAATCGCTACGAGACTACGAATTGAAAAATACACTTTACTAGAA
>NW_017147815.1:0-286 GCF_001652005.2 Ceratina calcarata | reverse complement strand
ACTATTGAAACCTTGTTAACTTTGACAGACTATTCTATAAGTGGGAAAAAGTACGATAACACCTCTAATTATTTCTTTTATTAATTTTATTGACTCATTTCTTTTTACTATTATACAGTATATGATGAAATACTCATCTTTCTTTTTAATAAAAATGACATACATTTCTTGTTTTATCCTATTTAATTATGTATTTTATCTATACCATGATGAAAGATATATTTAATAATTTTGATATCTTACTTCCCACTTAAGATGACTAATTATACTTACCTGCAAATAAGCG
>NW_017147814.1:0-286 GCF_001652005.2 Ceratina calcarata | reverse complement strand
TATATATATATATATTTTATATATATGGGAAACGGACTAATATGTTTATAACTAATTTTTCAATTCCTTCGTATTTAGTTCATTACATTTATATATAGCCTATTATGTTATAAATAATCGTAGATTATTCATAAATAATTACAATCGTCTATCAACAATTCGCAATGTTAATTACTTAATAATTCATTTTTTTTTATACACATCTTGAATGCAAGTCATTAACTGTAGTTAATAGAATTTGTTCATTTTTTCATATCTATATATATATAATAACTGCCTAATCCTA
>NW_017147813.1:0-286 GCF_001652005.2 Ceratina calcarata | reverse complement strand
TGGGTTCGTCCGCCTCACGGCCTCTGTAAATCTGTAAATCTGTAACCTAACCTAAGTAACCTCACATAGTGACGGAAGAGTTAATCTGACTTACGATACAGAAACCGAATACGCCTCAGAAACTGATGAGAATGGCACGGCCGACATGAACGAGTATGAGTTCCAGCCACTACACTCTCTGAGATGCTCTTAGAATGCGCCGAAAACATTGAAAATGTAAGAATGAAATCAAAAAAACATGAAAGGAACTATGAGTAAAATTGTCAAGCTGGCGGTATCAAGAGTA
>NW_017147812.1:0-286 GCF_001652005.2 Ceratina calcarata | reverse complement strand
CAGTAGAGTCTTCAGCAGAGACAAATGGAACCTCCCTTGATCCTGGGCTCACATGCCTTTCGACTGATACAGCATGTATCGAAGTGGTAAATAAACCTTGAAAATAACTACAGATTCCGTTGTTCATTTTATCGGTCCTCTTTTTCCCTCGACGATGCGATCTCCGCGTATGAAAATGGTCGTCGGACGTAGTTAGCAAAGTGAAACTGTTTGAGGATAAGGGAAATGTCGCGTTCTTTCCTATCGATACGGTCATGGGAAAACCGGAAGACCATGAGTCTTCTGA
>NW_017147810.1:0-286 GCF_001652005.2 Ceratina calcarata | reverse complement strand
TTTTCTCTCTTCAGTTTCCTAAAATCGAAATACACCCAAATTGTCTCTTGAACAAAATGAGTAAACGTTACTATAAATATTTTTTATGCTCTTTTGATATAATCGAATATTTACTATAATCAAACACAGTTAGATATATTAAAAATATGTCAACTATAAAACAATATAATATATGAGCGGTATTAAAAAGGCAGAGGCACTAAAAATGTATCATATGATAAAATAATGTATTTACTACTATAGTAATGAGAGGTATTAAAAATGTCCACTATAATAAAAGAACGTA
>NW_017147809.1:0-286 GCF_001652005.2 Ceratina calcarata | reverse complement strand
ACGTGTTACGCTTCACTCAGATATAATCGAGTATCACTATGAACTTTGATTAGTTTAATTATCAATCCAGCATGAAAATGACGGGGTAACGTTGAATGCCGTGTCGGTGGTCGATTTTCTCGCCTAACGTTGATTATTGAATTATGAGTAGATCAGATTTTAAAGACAAGAGTGAAATCGTAATTGGGTGGGAATTTCTGTTCGCAGGTAGACGCTTAGTGAGAAACTAGAGGATGTTCGCCAGGTTCTGTAGGCAGGTTCCAAATGGTGAGTCTTCATTCATCGA
>NW_017147808.1:0-2619 GCF_001652005.2 Ceratina calcarata | reverse complement strand
TATATTGGAAATAATGGTAAATGCATTTTGAATACATTCCCAAAGTTCATCTTCTGTTTCTATCGTATTTTTATAAACCTACTATTTTACGTGTCCCCATAGATAGAAATCCAAAGACGTTAAGTCAGGTGATGTAGGAGGCCGACTGACTGGTTCGTCGCGTCCAATCCAACGCTGATGGAATTGGAGAATTAAGGAAATCACGTATATTTCGTCGAAAATGAGGTGAGGTACCATCATGTAAGTATCACAATTGATAGCGTGTTTCCAGTGAGACATCATGCAATATATTTTTATTTGCAAAAATTGTAGATAAAATTAAACTCAGTCCGGATGACATCCTGGAAGGATCGTGTAAGCGAAGTCGAGAGATCGACTGCATCGGAAGAGGCCTGCTTGAGAGGAATCAGATGATACGTCGCATTTCCACCCCCTCAAAAAGGATGCTGGGAGGTCGACGTGTCGAAGCAGGCACAGGCCAAATCTTCTGGTTGTCCTAGGACCTCCCCCATCGTCAGTACGACCTTCGTTCTATGCTTTATGGGCCTTTGTCACCCTTAAGAGGCCTGCGTCGTTGGACGCGGTCACCCCCCTCTCTACTACGCGTTTTCGAATTTTCTTACATACAGTCAATCAATTTGTCGCTTATGATTCCGGTTCACGTTTTTATAAAAGAATGACGCAGTTCGCGTAGCTCGCAGATTTTTAAACGTGACTCGTTCATAATCATACACGAGATGGACATCTCATAATTCAGAAAACATATACACAATTATATGTATGTTTCTAAGGCGATAGAACGACTTTTTTACAAAATTATTATTATTTATTAACATTGTTACTAATATTGTTCATTGTTAATTCATCAGTATATCATATCTATTACGAATAGAACTTCTTCAAGTTCCCTGACATAGGTAAACTATGATGGGGGNACTGATACATCTGTCAACAATACCAGTACAATATTTTTATGTAATTTAATTTTTTCTACCTCGATGTCGTCCGGATGGCGGATAGATATATAAGGTTCCCAAACTTTCCAGAGCCTTACTATGGGATAATACTGCTTGTGCACTTTCCTTAATTGCTTCCATACCTTAGCTGCACGAGTCAAACGAATTGAATAGTTGCGAGGTGCGACTTAAATAGCTTTTTAACGCGTATTCGTTAATGCAAACGTATCTTACGTGGTGAAACGTAAAAATCTAGAAGATTTCCAAAAATGGGCTTTGGTTGTGGACCTGGTACCAAGTTAATTACAGTCCCATATTTTTCGAAATGCAAGAAGTAGTAATGTAAACAGATCGCAAGAAGTACTACGAATAAAATCATGGTAATCATCTCTCTAATTTCCATTATATTTCTTTACAGTTCTCGCAGAATTCACGAACACTCGAGTGAATAATATGCTACTTAAAATTAGAGAAGTTTACATGTTAAGACAATTCTTTGAGCGCTTCACATACTTCAAACCTTCGGGTGTATGTTAAAACCAAAATATTAAAAAGAACTCCGTTTCGAATATTACTAAATGCCAAAGGACACTTTTGTTTCTACCCGCGTACAGAAATTAATGTTGGCTGCCAGCGCGAATATATTTGCACACTGATGTGCACTTCAAAACTCTACGAGGATTTAAATACTGTTTTCGCGGATACACAAGAGTGTAAAAACGCGATCGGAAGCAGAAGCTCAGTGGCAGTGTCAACGATTATATTAGTTTTTGATAGGACGTTTCAGAGTAGAAAAGTGAATTATATTATGTTAAGTAAGAATGAGAAGTCGGTTTTATTTAGGTATGTGTCTTAACAGCACTGAGCTGTACTGCTCTTGGTGAGAACGGTTACATGGGAGTGAGTGCCGCACGAAATTGTCGCGATACCTTATTCGCGCTCACACTCACACATATATACATATTTGTATGTGTCAATAGAAACATGGGAATTTACATGATCTTACACTCCCCTTATTCACATGTTTCCTACAAAATATTTAATTTGTTCTTTAGATTGTCATAAGCTTTACGGGGTAAACTTTTTGTTAAAATATCCGCAAGCTGTTCGTTAGTAGGGATGTATTCAACCGCGATTTCTTTTTCTTCAACTTTTTCTCTAACGTAATGAAATTTTACATCAATATGTTTTGTGCTTCTGTTAAAAGTAGGATGTTTGCTCAGTTCGATTGCACTTTTGTTATCGACATATAATACGGACGGTTTAACACATTGAAGTCCAATTTCATTGAGAAATCTTCTCATCCATACCACTTCCTTCGAGGCTTCGCATGCCGCGATATACTCAGCTTCAGTTGTGCTTTGGGCAACAACTGATTGTCTACGCGAAAACCAGATCACTGGCCCTGATGCCAATGTAATTATGCATCCGCTTATCGATTTTCTACTATGTATGCAGCCAGCGTGATTTGCATCCGCATACGCATTCAAATGCAATCCATCTTTAATCTGTTTAAATCTTATTCCCGAATTACAAGTATATAACAGATATCGTAGGACTCGTTTCACACTCTCCCAGTGTCGTTTATCATAATTCGTCACAAACCTGCTTAAATAATTTACAATGTAGCTTAGGTCAGGTCTCGTAACGACTGCTAAAAACA
>NW_017147807.1:0-286 GCF_001652005.2 Ceratina calcarata | reverse complement strand
TTAAGATAAAAATGGTTAAGGAACGTTAATATTCCGCGCCAACTATATTATAGTTAATCACTCCTCGGTTAAATGTTGAACTGAACGTGTCAGATCCCTGCAAAAAAAAGCTGGAGGCACTATAAATATGGGCAACACACAAAACCCGGCCGTGAGCATTCTCATTTCCTCTCTGTTACGACCTGAAAAACGCCTGCGTTTTCTGTAGCAGCAGATATTTGCCACCACGCATTGTATTTTGCAGTGATCGAGTGCGACGACGTGAGCGTTCCCCGAGCCGCGATAG
>NW_017147806.1:0-286 GCF_001652005.2 Ceratina calcarata | reverse complement strand
TTTCCTTGAATTTCGTGTATATTTCCGAGAATTCGTAATCGAAATCTCGAAACACGGATTAAGTGAATAATTGCAGGCCGAGCAATGCTCTCAAGCACTGCACCATTCTAATCTTCAAATAACAAGCATCAACTGCTGCGAGCCATGTGTCCTATCCTCGAATGCCGAAGGTCGACCCATTGATACACTGACGTTCTTCTAGGAGCAGGTGCATCTACCAACGAAGAAGTAAGTCCAACAAAAAGTTGTTAGTTATTTCATTGAGTACGTTACACTTGTTCAGTGA
>NW_017147805.1:0-286 GCF_001652005.2 Ceratina calcarata | reverse complement strand
TGCTGGTTTATTCATTGATAAAACGATAACTATAAAAAATTGTGAATAGATATTTCTTTAAAAGAGAATGAACATTGTATTCGAGGCTTAAAATGTTCTGAGACTTGAGTAGACTGCGGATTTTTATGTAAAATAAAAGATTTACGATACTAATTTAAAAGATGTATCTCATACAGCAATTTCTTGTATTATTTAAATATTCTAACTTGCACTCCAGTTTTTGTATTCTATATACTTTTATTACGTTCTAAACAATCTTTGTGTAGTAGGTATATTCCATTTTCTT
>NW_017147804.1:0-286 GCF_001652005.2 Ceratina calcarata | reverse complement strand
AATAAACCTAAAGTCAATTTCAATATTCATGAAACCTGCTCGTTCTAACAATGTATACGAATATTTAAAATATTTATTGTCAAGCCTTATTGCATTGAAGAGAAGTCCGTTTCCATTTCAAAATGCTGTCGTCCGTTATGGATACATAAGCTTGACATCTTGGGGAAACTGAATTTATAACTCTCCGAATTTCATCTTCATCCTACTTTAGTTCAGTAAACACAATTATACAGTTCGATCGTTTAATACGGGGACACCCTATATAGGAAAGCTACTTCACATATAT
>NW_017147803.1:0-286 GCF_001652005.2 Ceratina calcarata | reverse complement strand
AATGAATTAGCAGATCCGTTTGGTTTACATATGTATTCAAATTTTATATAAGCTACCTTATTGACTAAGATAAAATTATTCTTATGAAGCACATTTTATTTGTTTTATTTATCGAAATCCTTGGGCTATGTTATAATCTCAGCTCAGGACATTCCACATTCGTTTTACGAAATATTATCAATTCGAAAAACATATAGAATGCTGTCATTATTCGCACAAACAGAATACTAGAGAAACGCTTGCACAATAATTAAAATTCTGAATTATTGAAATACTTATTTATCAT
>NW_017147802.1:0-286 GCF_001652005.2 Ceratina calcarata | reverse complement strand
GCACACATTGTACACAAATCTGGAAAATCATGAAATCAATGTAAACTTGCAGCACTGTTGTGGATTTTTGGGCTTTCCGCAAGCCTCCCGGATGGACGGGGTCGGATAGTTAAACACAGTACGCGATTACGACACAAAACATTTGTTCGGAACTAATCAGCTCGTTGTTAAAATACACTGTGCGCGTGAACTTAACAAGTAACAACGTTTCGTCAATTAAATCATGATGTAAGGAACGTGAACAATGGCGGTCAAGTCGTGCGTCGCAGAAACCGTGTTCTGCACG
>NW_017147801.1:0-286 GCF_001652005.2 Ceratina calcarata | reverse complement strand
TCTAAATAGACGTATAAAGAAAAATACCAGATGTGTCAGGTTCCCTTAAAGTTTTATTAAAAAGTACTTCGAAATTGGAGGACAACTTTGGAGTGCTTTTATTAGTTTCTATTAATTCTCTGACAGTTTTTCGTTTTCCTGAATTAAATCGTTCCTTGTTCATTAAATTAAATGTCTGAGTTTCTGTTATGTGCTGAAGACCTTCAGCTATATTCTTTGCATGTGTGCTAGTAATTGAATCGCTTGATAGAGGATCCTCCTAAAAGATAAAGAAAAGAATATTACG
>NW_017147800.1:0-286 GCF_001652005.2 Ceratina calcarata | reverse complement strand
CGATCAATCGTTTGTTGCCGACTGTCTGAACGATGCGCTGCAGCTTGTCAATATAGGGGTCGATGTTGTGCGAGCACTGGAAGTAAAGGCTTGCAAAGAATATTTTCCCATGAGGTCCGGAAATTTCGACGGTGGTACAATGCTCATCGCTGAGGTGCGTAATCTTTAGTGCCGTAAGGGATGGGTTATTGACGGCAACCGCGGATTGGACAATTTCCCCGGGCTTCCCACCCGTTATTATCATGATACGGGAGCCAAAACCGATGAGTCTGCCTCGTACGTTGTA
>NW_017147799.1:0-286 GCF_001652005.2 Ceratina calcarata | reverse complement strand
AAGTGAAAGTTCGCCAATACCAAAAACCGTTACGCAATACGAACTACCGCCATTGCTTCGGCAAACCGCCACGTGTTTGTGAAAATCAAATCGTTCCCAGCTTAAAACCGCGACATTAAAGGTGCTATTGCGGCAAATTAAACCAAATTGGTGTTGGGAAGATTCGCCAGTGTCTCCCGTTCCTCGACTTCCCGGTTCTCAATCTCCGAGGGCGTGCTAGCTCCAACGGACTTATCGACGTCCGTTCAAACAGTAAGTAATTTTTGTGTTTGGTCCAAAGTAATCT
>NW_017147798.1:0-286 GCF_001652005.2 Ceratina calcarata | reverse complement strand
TGTCGCTCTTAGGTACGATCGAATTTCCATTGACACTGTCGAATAGTTTGTCCAAGAACATTAAAACCTCGGCGGTTTCGTACCTCCTCTCTTCCATTTTGTACTTTCCAGAAACATCTGTCATTTATGAAACATAATAATTTATGTATTGTATAGGTCGAGAATATGACTTTAAGTGTTGAGCATTTTGTACTTACTAGTTTCAGCCATGGTATGTATAGCCACAGCTATCGACCGGCTGAATATCTGTGTCGCATATGAAACTTTAATTTTTTTTAATTTCTCT
>NW_017147797.1:0-637 GCF_001652005.2 Ceratina calcarata | reverse complement strand
TCTGTACGACGGGTTGACCGTGAGCACATTAAACTTGTGGACTCCTCCTTGATCTAATGGTATCCTACTTCTTAGCTTTTTCAAGCCGTCTACCGATCGTCCCTCCATCTCAATCGTAATGATCAACCCCGTATGGGTTCTCTTTTCCCTCGTTACTAACCATCTCGATGTGTCGAGGCTTTTGTTGTTTTTGGCTATGATGTCTATGATGTTTCTGCTGTTGAAGCGTGAGTGCGTGCACCGGCCCTCGACGAGGAATCGGTTGTCTAACGTCTGCCTCTCTTCGATTTTTAGCTCGTAGCCAGTTTTTATTTTAACGTGTCTAATTGCGAACTTTAAAATCTCGTAATTAACGTCTATAACCGCCAAGTCTCGGACGCGTAGAATCCAAACACCTAACCGCGTCAAGCAAGTGTCATACCTCCTGTTGGAGTTCTTACCGGCAACATTACAAGCATCGCTTCCACCATGTTCGTTCAACGAGCTTCAAGTCTCCGGGAGGATCAAGAGCAAAACGATCAAACAAATAATAAAACGAAAATCAAACAAGACCAATCAGACCGTGCCGAAACGAATCATAAAGTGTTATGTCCTTAGGCAGCAGGACATACTATTAATTTATGCTTAGGTTAGAGAA
>NW_017147796.1:0-286 GCF_001652005.2 Ceratina calcarata | reverse complement strand
TTGCTTGTTTTTTTGCGTGGCAATCATGAGTTAAAACATATTATGTACACAGAATGTTAACACATTTAAAAATGATATTGTCACAAGTGACTTATACTTATGTTCTTATCTTGAATCCTGCCCCCCTGGCCAGGTAGAATTTTTTTTCTTTAAGGGGAAATGCTTTATGCACACTTCCACCAAGACGAAGATAGTGTGGGACTTTATAGGTTACCCAATACAACCCCTTATATTTGAAGATGTATTGCATGGGTAATTACCCTAAAGTTGAAAATGAAAAGAAATT
>NW_017147795.1:0-286 GCF_001652005.2 Ceratina calcarata | reverse complement strand
GCGGGTAGCGCCCGCGCTCGCGCGTTACGTGGCGGCGAGATCGGTGGCCGTGTTCAGGGTCGTAGGACGTAACGTGACGGTTCGTCACAATTGTATTGGCTAGTTTGAATACTTGACATTATCATATGTTGCGCTTTTTCGTCTCCCACTGTCCATGCGGCAGTATCACCGTCCAGTTTCACCACAGATCCATTTACGTACTCTGTTAGGGATAGGTGGCCCTAACTAGGAGCCCGGAGGAGAAACGGGTGTATTAATAAATGATGCAAGGTTTTTAAACAAAAAG
>NW_017147794.1:0-286 GCF_001652005.2 Ceratina calcarata | reverse complement strand
GTAGCTTGATGTAAAAAGTACATACCACTGTCAATATTTATGAAGTTGAGATATTAGCATTTAAACACATATTTTGTTTTACAAATGTTGGACTATTCGTCTGACCAATTTATTTTATGAAAAATATTGTCATGACAAATGCCATTATAGTAATTCATAATTGAAATTGTCATTCTTCATGTTGACTATTTTATAAAGGATTTACCAATTCGATATCGAGTTTAATAAATGTTTGCAAAAATATGTTGGCACATTTTGTACCAAGCCACAGATATAATCCTTCGTT
>NW_017147793.1:0-286 GCF_001652005.2 Ceratina calcarata | reverse complement strand
TGATTCATTTACCGGGGTCTAAAGAATGCAGAGTCTGAAAAAATGTCGAACTGGGTTATGTTTCAACGAACACGTGTCACTTCGAAGCACAACGTTTTAATAAGACGCAAGACCTCGCGCTAAGAAATGCGCATTACGTAAAAGTAAAAAGAAAGAAAGCTTGCATGTAGAAAGAAATAGAATATAGACTATAAAAAAACAGTGTGCTCATGTCATATTCAGTTTGCATCGATCAGTCACGCCCTGTCCAAGAGAACGAAACATGGAACAACGTCGAAATATGGTA
>NW_017147792.1:0-286 GCF_001652005.2 Ceratina calcarata | reverse complement strand
TGCGAATTTGAGGTTTTTCTTAAAAATTCGGTATAGAGACTCTGCAGAGGATAATGGAAGCGAGGAGGTATTTGTCTTTTTCTTTCTTAATCTTTGCCAGTTCCTTCTGGCTTTTTGGCAGTTCTGGCAGAGATTTGCGATTTCAGGGGACCACCAACTTTGGGGGGGCAAACGCCCAGCTGAGGATCCCTTCGTCATGGACACGTTACATATATTTGTAAGTATTTTATCTATGTGTTATAGCCCTGTGAAAGGGCTAAGCTCCTTGTCATTCGTCGCTTTCGTA
>NW_017147791.1:0-286 GCF_001652005.2 Ceratina calcarata | reverse complement strand
AAAGTAATGGTAAATTTGCAATATACATACATGCTATGAAATACTCACCAAATAAGGTAATAGAATCCGTGTAGAGACGAATCTCTGCGCAGCACGGTAGGACCTGCAACAGAATATCAATAAAAATCGATTAAAAGTTTAGTACAGGACGCAGAAAAATAAAACGATACAACTTATTGATATCCACCACAAGTATCATTCTAAAACTGCAACAACATTTACAGCTACATTAGTGTTAGGGATAGGTGGCCCTAACAAGGAGTCCGGAAGAGAAACGGGAAAATAA
>NW_017147790.1:0-286 GCF_001652005.2 Ceratina calcarata | reverse complement strand
TGGTGGATGTGGACAATCGTCTGACGGATGACGAAGCGCTCCAAGCAGCCTACGATATTTTCTTGAAGTGACGAAGGATAATCTTGATCCGACAAACATTTGTTGTTTAGCTTGCAGTTAAAGCAGCGCGCCGCGGCAGAGCTGTCTGACCTGTCAGACGCGGGGCGAGTTATGCTCATTTCTGGTGTACAGAAGTTCGGAACGGATAGCATATCCTGCTAACTGATTGCATCCGAGATGTCAACAACAGAGAGATGATACGCCAGGGCCAACTCTACCTTACAGG
>NW_017147789.1:0-286 GCF_001652005.2 Ceratina calcarata | reverse complement strand
ATCCGATTATTACAATTTATTATTAAAAGAAGAAATTAGAAACTTAATTGCAAAAAATCATTTTTATCTTATTTAATGCTATATAATTTATATACATAATATGCAATACTGGACTAGAAAATAAATACAAAACACTTGCACGTTCCGTAGTTCTTAAAAAATTTCAAAAACAGGCAACTCTACTTATTTATTTAAACAATGTAATTTAGAACCGATTGCATACCCAACATGTGAGGTTACCGGCGCGGCGTGTATTCCGAAAGTGAAATTCCATTGTCTTTTACTT
>NW_017147788.1:0-286 GCF_001652005.2 Ceratina calcarata | reverse complement strand
ACACGGTATGGACCCGCGTAATCAACACCGCATTTCGCGAAAGCGCGAGCCGGTCTACTTCTTTCCGGTGCTAAGTGCTGCATAATTTGCTCGGATGGTTTAGCTCGCCATCGGATGCATCGCATGCACTTATTAATCCCCGTACGAGTCTCAGACCGACAGCCGAGGATCCAGAATCGCTGCCTGACGTAAAATATCGTCTGCTGCAATCCTCCGTGCAGCGTTTGAAGATGAGATTGCCGAATTATGAGCGTAGACACATAATGTTTCGGCAGGATAATCGGAT
>NW_017147787.1:0-286 GCF_001652005.2 Ceratina calcarata | reverse complement strand
CAACTTCGTCATCCTCTTCCAAGTCCTCATGTTTCCGTTTCTTTTTCTTCATTTTGGTCTCACTTTTCTTCGGTTTCTTGCGCGCTGAGAGTGACCTATCATCTTCCTCCTCCTCCGAAGACTCCGAACTGACCGAAGAACTGCTGCTCAAACTCAAACAGTAGTTTCTGTCGCGGCTAATTAGATATACCGAGAATGGGTCAATTCCAAACTCCGCAGCGATCTCTAGTTCTCCTCTCTCCAGCATTCTGGCTATCTTTATTTTAACTTCGTCCGGAATCTTTGG
>NW_017147786.1:3333-4150 GCF_001652005.2 Ceratina calcarata | reverse complement strand
TGAAATCAACATTGTAAGAGATTGCTAAGTGTAGATAATATGATTTATTTCGGCCCAGAAATGGACTACGATAGTACAATATTATTGCCTCACACATACACATACCAACCTTGTAAATTCTGAACAATAATAATGGAATAATCACATTTCTATTTGTACATTTTCTTAAATTACCTCACTTTTAGTCTTTGGTCAACAATAGAGTCCACTATATAGGCTACCTAATCGAATCCTTACTAGCGTACTTTACCATATGTAATTGAGAAAAAACTGCAACTTACCACCTAACATTTGCCCACCCACCCACATACACACACACACAAACCACGTCTCCCCACACAAGGTTGCTAAATGTATAAAAGATAGCTGTAGTAAATGTAGGTTGCGATATCATACAAGCTGCGATATGAAATGCATACGAAGCTTTCTTCTTATGACTTCACTGGACTTATTAAATATGTGAAACAAATGACTAAATCTATCGGTTTTTGAAACAGCCCTGTTGACGATATTCGAATGACCAAATCGAGAGGTGAATCTGTCAGGACAGAAAGTGCTATTAGGTCTGAGAGTACGTGAGGGGGCATTGATCTTGATTTGCTCTATTGGATTATGGAGATTAATAAAAGCAAAACTTTTATATTTAGAATAATATTTTATTCTTTAATTCGGCTCGGAAGGACGTCTATACTCGCCAGCTAACGCGCTCGAAGTGAAGCCAACAGACAAGGGTTTACCTCCCCTTAAAACAGTTTCGGGCCTTATCTTAGAAAACCGACCCCTTCTAAGAATAATGTTATTTATGATCAAGGCATTT
>NW_017147786.1:0-2825 GCF_001652005.2 Ceratina calcarata | reverse complement strand
CTGTATCTCGGGTGGCCTGTCTCGTCAGTCGCTGGGGTGTTCCTGTTCCATTCCCAGGTGCAGTGCGTAATAGTCCGGGCGCTCGTAACACAAAAAATGGAACAATTTTTTACAGTCTGCCATTGATAGGGGAAATATTTACAGCCACAAGCTGTAGATAGATGTACTTAAAAATCTTCGTTACGTGTTAATGCATACTTAAACATTAACTTTAGTTAGCAAAAAGAACGTAGTTTCTTGAAACAACTTTCAAACAGTCTGCCTTGTGAAATTTCGTCAACTTTACGCTAACATTAGCCTAAATTGAGCTTGGCAGATTGTAAAAAATTGTTCTTAGACGATTGTTCTTATACGATTTAATTGCTAACTAACATAAGTACGCTTTATTCTTGTACTGGAGAAAACCATCTGCCAATAAGCTTTTCATGGATCGCGCAATCTTGCCTTGTGCTCAAATAAATGGCAGACTGTTTGAAAGTTGTTTCAAGAAACTACGTTCTTTTTGCTAACTAAAGTTAATGTTTAAGTATGCATTAACACGTAACGAAGATTTTTAAGTACATCTATCTACAGCTTGTGGCTATAAATATTTCCCCTATCAATGGCAGACTGTAAAAAATTGTTCCATTTTTTGTGTTACGAGCGCCCGGTCTATTGTGAAAGATATTCAACAGAGCTACGTCTTCTTATAAGTGAAGATTCATTTTTGTTATACAAGTCGTGTAAATAATTCAACATGCTTTAAGAGAAGTGGAGGGTCAATTTTATAATTTAGTATATTTGTGAGAAATGTTAATTCACAGATCGTTCTTCTGTTATCAAGCGTAATTTTGCCAAATTTTAGCATAATCGACGTGTTCATGTAGTTCAAGTTTCAAGATTGCTAAGATTTATGAAATTGATGTGAAAAATTTTTCTAAAAATCTCACTTTCTGTTCGAAGTGACAGATATTTATTTGCAACAATCGGATTTAAATACTGTACAAAGGGCAGAGTGTACAATAGGCGTTACGCAGATCGTTTCTGTCACGATTTCCATGAGAAGGAAATTTCGTCTCGACGCGACGTGGTGCGAAGACCGATTTCCATAAGAAAACAGAAAGCGGCGTAGCGACGGCGGCGGCGGCGGCGGCCGTCCGACTGTAGTCGGCTGAAAATTTATAATCTTTGAGAAGCAACGAGATTAGCCCGCCAATTATGCCGCGCGCCGCGCCCGATCCGTCCTCCGCCCCGTCCGGTTTTGTAATCTACGCAAAGTGTCACTTTGAAATTCAGATTCGCGCGGCTAAAGTGTTGACCGAACATTGTTGCTTCCGAAACTGCCATATTCAACCGTGCGAAACGACACGTCCGCGAGCCGACTAATTAATTGCGCAAAAGTCGAACGAGATTCGGCCTGCAACAATTTTCTAAAGATTCAGTACAAAAACCCATAAAAATCGGCGTAGAAAAAAGGAACTTTTCGACTTTTAGCCGAAATCTGGTCGATTTTAGATTATTTCTCGTTATAAAGTGAAATAATTCATGAATTTTCGCATGGATCAAAATTATACGTATCAGACACGCTTCAAACAGATGAGAGAAGAAGATTTAGCACGAAAAACCGATGGAAATCGACGTAGAAAGAAGGAATTTTCTTACATTTAGTCGAAATCGGGTCGATTTTCGGTTATTTCTCGTTTTAATGTGAAATAATTCACAAAATTTCGCATGAATCAAAATTGTACCTATCAGAAACACTTTAAACAGATGAGAGAAGAAGATTCAGCACGAAAAACTGATGGGAATCGGCGTAGAAAGAAAGAATTTTTCGATATTTAGCCAAAATCGGGTCGAGTTTCGGCTATTTTTCGCTGTAAAGTGAAATAATTCATGAATTTTCGCATAAATCAAAATCGTACCTATCAGAAACACTTTAAACAGATGAGAGAAGAAGATTTAGCACGAAAAACCGGTGGAAATCGACGTAGAAAGAAGTAATTTTTCGACATTTAGTCGAAATCGGGTCGATTTTCGGCTATTTCTTGCTTTAAAGTGAAATAATTCACGAAATTTCGCATGAATAAAAATCGTACCTATCAGACACACTTCAAACAGATGACTGAAGAAGATTTAGCACGAAAAACCGATGGAAATCGACATAGAAAAAAGGAATTTTCTTACATTTAGTCAAAATTGGGTTGATTTTCGGCTATTTCTTGCTTTAAAGTGAAATAATTCACGAATTTTCGCATGAATCAAAATTGTACGTATTATATGAACGCATCGGCGACTACTCGGGAATTCGTGTAACTTTCGTCAGACGTTTAAGGGGCTTTCTAAACAATGGAACGGTAGCTTTAAGAGAGCAGCATGTTTTACTCTCAAGTAGGTACTACTGGAAGATCCACCTTTCATTTCCCTAAAGGCGTCTAACATAAAAACGAAGTATGCTCGTTTTCATCACTTTTTCACAAACCTCCATTCCGACGATCAAACATGACCTCGGTCTGAACGAAACCCGTTTCATCAACTATTTACCTCCTTCCTACGAATCTTAATACGATACTCGCAATCTTTCCGGTCTACGAGTCACAAATATCTCAACGAGGTGTTCAAAATGAACGAGACACCGTCCGACGAAATTTACGATCGTCGGACTGCAGATTTTAACAATTACTATATATTACATTAACAAATCACTGTACAAAATTGTAGAAACTTTGCGAGTCTGATAAGAAAGTTATTACATCTTGAATTCTTATGTCGAATCACAGAATTCTGATTTCATTTATAAAAAAAGTATGAATGCAACAATGACAGAATTTTGTAATTTTGTATAATTC
>NW_017147785.1:28327-30841 GCF_001652005.2 Ceratina calcarata | reverse complement strand
CATTTTATCCTAATGAATATAAAGCAACGTTTTCATGAGTGAGCGCTGGTTCGATTCTATTTAACTCATTGATCAGCGGTCTCCCGCCTCGTGTTCTTTTTCCGTCGAAGAGCAGCAGCCGCAAGATGGTCAGTGAAATCGTGAAAATCTATTTCCCGTCGATACATCGCGATTAATCATTATTCAGAAGTTCGACAGTGATTTTTCCGACCACCGCACGGATTAAATTATCGCAAAAGTTTCGCGAACCGTACAATGTTGTGAGAAGCAATCACGTATAATAACCTCTTTCCTGTCTAACAAGATGTCTCGTCTTTCAATTAGAATTTCTAGAATTTTTATAACATCGCTCGTTTAATAATTAATTATTTTTCCATTGTTATACCAAAAACATTAGTTTATTTAAAATTATAATCAATGTTAAAGATCGTGAGTTTATTTGTTTGGTCTGTTGGTTCGAGTGATTGTTTTCTCCGACGGTGGGAAGGGAAATGTCGTGTCCTTCTAGACAACAAATTGCATGAGGAGTGCAATTTTAACGTGGGTGTTCGTTCTTCTCGTTCCAGGGTAAAGTTAAGTGTTCCGATTTAAGGACGAAAGATAAACATGAGCTGCTCAAGCAGCTCGAAGAGCTCAAAACAGAGCTGACGAACCTCCGGGTGGCAAAGGTGACCGGCGGTGCTGCCTCGAAACTTTCGAAAATGTACGTCTCTATATTCTTTCTTAAACAATGACCTTTGCTTATTTATTCAGAATTCATAAAATATAAAATCCTGACACTGCCTAACATGAAAACTCTTGATTTGAATCAGAGTTTAACTATAATTTAATTATAGCACAGAATAATTTCTGTTTTTTAAGTTTTGTTTTTTGTTTCGTGTTACAGCCGAGTGGTGAGGAAGGCCATAGCTAGGGTATACATTATTATGCACCAGAAGCAGAAGGAGAACCTCCGTCTGTTATACAAAAACCACAAGTACAAGCCGTTGGACTTGAGGCCGAAGAAGACCAGGGCGATGAGGAGGGCGCTGACGCCACACCAAGCGAAGAAGAAGACCACTAAAGAAATACGCAAACGTTCTGCCTTCCCTCCGAGGATGTATGCTTTGAAGGTGTAAGGTACAAAGCAGAATACTTTAAAATAAAGATTTTCTAAAAATTCGTGAAACCGTGTTGCTCCTGGGGAAAAAGGAAAGGAATAACGGCGTACATAATGGCGAATGTGTTTTATTTTGTATAGAAAAAAGAATACAAAAGTTAAACTTAGATGGAGGGTCGGGTCTACTCGATCTAAAACCTAAAACCCTTGATTGTTCAATACCCAAGTAGGATATTCGAAAAATGTAGAAATTTCGTATCCAATTAATAGAAACAAATTGAATTTGAGATCGAATCGTAATAAATTAGAAGTTCGCAGTCGAACGAATTCAGGTTTTGAACATTCAAGAATCGACAGAAGCTGGGGGGGACTTTAAAGGCGGATGCCTGGGTTTCTAGAGGCGACGAAATTCAATAACTCGTCGCTGTCCTCGCAGACGAATGGTTTTCGATGGTGGCAAGCTACGTCGTGCCATTTGATGCCGTCGTTGTAGAAGTTGTTTAAGATCGACAAGCAGGACTCGTCGTTGCCCTGTAACAAATTTATTTCCATGAAAATCCCTCGATCCTACGATCCATAAAAATAAAGATACATCATCGTCGTTAAAATTAAAAATTTGTTTGTGAATTTCATTTCTTGTTGCATTCTATGCTGGTTGGTGCAGAGGTTCTGTATTCGCTGGAACGATAAGGTAGGAACTCGATACGGAACAGTTTCTTGGGACCATAATCGCAATTCGTATGATTTTCAACAAATATTGAAATACAATAGGCATTACTTTGTTCTTTTTTTATTTCGTATATGCTACTGAATATTGAAGGGATTTCATGAACGTGTAGATTATTTTATTTACTTAAAGATTCGATGGATGATTGAAGAATAACGCGAAACGAATGAATGAAAATAAATTACCTGAGCAGCTTCGCGATTGTCGGGTTGCGCCTGTCCGTATCCACCGGTGTGACTCCAGTCTCCGGTATTCCGTTGAGTAGTCGGCCCGATCTTGGCTCCGGAACCGGACCAGAACCAACCGTTAATATTCTGCGGTTGGAGATCTGGTCTGTCGCAGCCGTTGAAGTTGCACTTGCGCCCGGACGTCCAGATGTATCTCACGTTACCTGGAAATGAAAATTTCTTTATATCAACGATGAGTAGACTGCAGAGTTTTTTTAATAAGACGTATATAGTCTCAGTTTAAAAGATATTTTAGATAAACATTATCTTCATCATTTAAACATTGAAATATTCATGCTTGGATATTTTTAATTGTTTAATTCCAAATAGCATTTATTATTTCTGCATATTGAATCTTAATAAAATAATATCTGCAATTCGATGATGAGTTTGAATTAAGGATGTATTGGCTATACAGTCAATCCCAAATGTTTATGCACTTTAGAAACGCATTTTTTAAA
>NW_017147785.1:24676-27586 GCF_001652005.2 Ceratina calcarata | reverse complement strand
CCGCTGGACTTACAGAAAAATTGCAAGAGACCTTTTTTGTAGAGGACGACGAGATCTACAATTTCCATGTAAAAAGTTTTTGCTAGCGTCAATAGTTAACGAGTAATTTGCAAAAAACTGTTTTTTCGTTTTTCGTCAATAACTCGCTAAATACTGATGCTAGCAAGAAATTTTTATACGGAAATTATAGATCTCGTCGTCCTCTACAAGAAAGGTTCTACGCAATTTTTTCGTAAGTCTAACGGTTTAGAAGTTATTGAGGAAAAACGAAATTTTTTTCCAAAAGTTCGCCGTTTCGACGGTGGGATGGTCGGATTTGGTCAACATCAATAAAATGCAAAATAATCATACGTAACTCGTTAAATATCAAATTTAGAAGAAAAACAACTTTTATTTGAAGCATTTTTCGTAATTTTGAAAAAAAAAATGTCAGCGTCAATACTTAATTGGATATTTCCTTCTATACTTTTTAGCACGTGGCTATTTATTATTAGCATTATTCTTCCGACGTCTGATTTCTTTTTAATTATAGGAAGTGCGTTTTCTGAAGTACATAAACTTTTCGGATTGACAGTATAGCCAATACCATTGACATTCTGTCTTATTACACCTTCATCAGAATCTTTTCCCTTAGTACTAGATATAAAATAATAGAGAAGAGTATTGAGTAGAGTAGAGAAATTGAGATCAGAAATTGGTCCACTTACTACAATTTGAATATCAGTGTTAAATAATTGCTAACACACCCAATTAGTCAAGTGGGTGTTAATTGACTTACCTCTTGCTAATCTCTGCTTGATGAACTCGTTCTCTTGAGGAGTTTCAAGAGAGACAGCGTCCATGCAATGTCTACGACAGATATTACGAGAGTCGAGCCAATCTACTTCAAGGCTTCTGGTCGGTTGATGTTCCCAACTGAAGAAGTACGAGTGTGCGACTCCCCTCGCGTCTCTGTACGTCGCGTGTCGTACCCCTGGAACAGGAGAATGGTCGATGTAAAAGAAATCCGATTTAATGTTGCATGAAAACGAAGTTCACTCACGATTAGCGCAGCTACGAGGGTCGGGGAGGGCAAGTCTCCGTTGAGCGTTCGCCATAGCGGCGACCAGCACCAGCGTCAGCCATATCGTCCTCATGCTTGTAACTCTACAACGAAATAAGAAACAATCTGATTGTAGGATCGCATAAAACCGATTCGAGTCAATATTTATTAAAGTATAATTAAGGAACCTGCCGGAGCATACAATTGCACAATTGAGTTAAAATTAATCGAGACGAGCGTTGTGAAGATTGTACATAGCGGGTGATGATCACGAGTAAAAGTTTCCTGGGAACGAAACTTTGTCGAGGGTGAAAGGAGACATTTCAGCAGGTGAATTATGATCCGCGAAAGAGAAGACGCGCGGCCAGAGGAGACGACGACGACTCTCACACCGACGACAGTGAAAAATGCCAACGTATTTTGCAACAGGTATTCATTTTTTTTCTCTCTATCGTCTGATTTAACGAGCCGTTGACTTTCCTAGCTCCTCGCCGACTTTCTAAATCGTCCTCGCGACCAAGTGTCGTCGGCTGATTCGCAATTAATAGCCGCCGTTATTTGAATGCGAGGTAATTACGAGGATAACGATCTGCAACGCAACCGAGACGCGTTTCTTGGAATGGGAAGACTGCTAAGACCGATTTCACGGATCGGCTCCGGGGAAGACTATCGTTTTGAGAAGAGAAAAAAAAAAAATAATCTCAGACCGTGTCGAAACGTGCAACAACGTTCACTCGCGTACAATCATAGCGTACTTTCCATTTCATAATTCGGATTACTGAACCAGTTAATGCGCACTGGGATTGCGTTGATTCCCTTCATGTCCGGCCGCAATGAGTGAATAACAATGACTCTTATTTCGGATTCCACGCCGCTACGGACTTAATGGAGCCCCGCTTTTTAACGCCGCGGCTTTCGCTAAAAATTAGTGTCAACGGTCGTTCACCTAGATTAAAGAAACTCTGTCCCGGAAGAGATAATTCAATTATAAACGTCGCAAGGAAAATGATTTATAACTGCGGAGGTTTTACGAACCAGTAGCCGCGTAATTTAAGGGGGGGTCAGTCAGTTAGCACTTGATTAATCGTCGTAGGGTTTCAATTACCGTTGATGCAACGATGTAACTTCTCAGCTGTCTCTTTTCTATAAATTAATGTTAAATTATTCACGAATATTAGAAGCTGCATAGTTCAATGTTTTATTTGCAATTAAAGTTCACAGTCCATTTGTCTGTTTTTATAGAGATTTAATCTTGTTTTTTAATTCGAACTGTTTATTACCTATTTTCTTGTTTAGGATATTTGTTTGCTGTTTATTAGCTATTTTCTTAGCTATTGGACACAGTTTCTTATTACATATCTTAAGAGATCTTACGGTTCATACAACCTTAATCTGTTTTTAGTTCAAACCCTTTCTGCCTCTTCTCTACTATGGACATTAAGCATAAAACTTCGTTTAGGAATATTGAAAACTAGATTATAATATCTCAATATTTCACTTCTCATAAAAATGCACAGTCCATTTATCTGTTCTGCTACAGATTTAGTTTCACAATTTTCTTTAGTTCAAACAGTTTATTACTTGCCTGTTTAAACTGTCCACGAATATTAAAAGTTGAAATTGTTCTCATCTCAATATTTAATTTCGTATTAAACTGCACAGTCCATTTGTCAATTTCGCTACAGATTTAATCTCGTCGTTCTTTTTAATCTAACCAGTTTCGATGAGGGTTCCAAGAGATTGTATATCTCAAATGCAATGATTGCAAACTGAGATAAAGTGTCCCTACGATTTTTCAAAGGAAGGTAATTTCTTAAATGACCGGATGAACTTTCGACAGGATATAGTCTTATCTATTACTCAATTGT
>NW_017147785.1:19663-24022 GCF_001652005.2 Ceratina calcarata | reverse complement strand
ATTTTACAATTTTTAGCCTCTGATTAAATTCATTTAGCTGTTACTGATACATTTTTGAGAACTTGTTGCTGAAATCATTTTTTCAATAGGAATTTCATTTGAACGGACAGGTGTTACAATTCGGTTCGCGTTACAACTCGACCGATTTGACCCTAGTTACGGGGTTACAGCGTTGGCGAAACGTAGGAAAGGGGGAGAGATCGTGGGTTTATTTCATATCCGCGTGTGTGCTCGTGGAACCGTTATCTGGCCGGCTTTATATCGTCCGGTTTACACGGCTGGCTCGTGTGTTCCACGTCTTAACGGCTCCTCCGTCTGTGGGCCCGCTGCATGTACACGTATTCGGGACGGCAGGAGATCAGGGCGTTACAAAAACCAGGAGCGTGCCAATGCGGTTCGAACGAATTAAAAACGAGGCGATCATCGATTTTGACTCTCGTCCCATTTCTCGTAACCGCGTTGACGCGTTTCTTGCCGCTACGCTAAATTATATACGACGGGACAGATTTTCACCGAACGCAGAGCCATTCCCATTTGTATGTTAAAACCCGTGTTTATGCAAATGCGTGTTTAATGACATGTGGGTCACCGGTGACACCTGCTGTCCCGGTTCCTCTTTACCCCTTCCCAGTTTTTTTTTTTTCAGATCAACGGAAGAAAGTGATAATCAGTGGTACAACACTGTGGTGGATGACTGTTCACAATAAAAAAATAGTGATTGCGTGAAACTGATGGAATTTTGTTCAGTGATGTATAAATACAACGTCAGGATTAGGAAGCGTTTCTCGATGGTAAAGAAAAAACGAAGCTCATCTTTAATTCAAAACTCGAACTGTGATTCGCGGCACGTCTCTGTCCGGGATGGAAACCGGGCCCGGATTTTTTCCTTCCTTTTGCGGAGGATATATCGTAAGACGCAATGAATCTACGTCGGAGGTAATACCTCACGTGCTCCGCGAGTTGCATCTGTTGCGTACAGCCACGGTCTTACGCAAGGAAAGTTATATCTTCCCGAAGATAAACCTCCGTCGCCTCTCACGAATCGGAGAGACAGTGAGCGATCTTCAAAACAAGCACGGCACCGCGTTTACCACGAAACGGCGTACGTAGGAAAATTACCTCCCTCCCTCCCGTACGGTTTTAAAAGGGAAACCATAATTAGTGCCGGTCCGCTAAATTTTATGCTCCCCGGTATGGAAAGCGTGAGAATCAATACGAAGAATCGAGTTCTCATAGTGTGAATTTGGTAAATCTCAGTCTTAAGAATAGTTAATTGACTGTGGGTAGTTAAAACAATCGCATGCTAATTAAGACGCTATCATTACGCGCCCTTTTGTATACCGAGACGGTGCTCCTATTTTAACGACGGAACAAAGATGAGACTCGTGGATTTGTACATAACGACGAAGGAACGGTTCCTATTTTTATGAAAGCCTACAAATAATTTTAACGACGTCTGTGATCCGTCGTACTAAGGAGACCAGAAATGATTCTCAAGGATTAAGAACGTAGCTCGGGATACATTTTTACTAGAAGGTGAAAGCAACGACGTTGACCCGAGTCTTATGCGGTCACCCCGCGAGTCATGCTCGCGCGGGTTAATCGAAGAGAAAGGGTGTTCGATCGCGCTGTGGGGTCGCTTTCGATTTCTCCCGTGTGCACTTACTTGAAGGGAAGCGTACGTCCACTCGTTGCACGGTTCCTCGGGATGGATGAGAAGCACGAGAAAAAGTCCTGCGTACGCGCGTAGTTATATTTTTTCGGTTTGCCCAATGGGTGAACGCGTGAACCTCTCTCGTCCAGGATCGATCGCGGCGAGAAAGAAGAATGAACTGCGATGGACGAGGTGGCGACCGGTATATAGCCGGCCCACATTCCCTTCTGGCTCGAGTAACCCAGATTCTTCCCACCCGACTGTGTCTGGGGAACATCTTCGGGGGCCTGAAAGGTGGAATAAGTCCCATCTTGCCCCGGACACCTCTCACCGATTCCTCCTCCTGTCCGTTACTCGCCGCGGGTCCCTCGGACGCCTTTGGCAGCTACAATTCGTTTTTCTCGCGCTGGAATCTCTGTAATTGATTCTCCTAAAGGAATTGTCCTTCCGCTGCACGAACGCCTCGTAGACGCATCGATTTTCATTGATGAGGTCTCATTTTTTTACTAGGTCATTGGGTTGAAACTACTCTTTTTTTAATCAAATGTATTTACTGTACTCGGTTAATTGACTGATAACGAAATTGTATCATTATTTGTATGAACACAGTCTCGTGGATGCACGTGGCTCCTTGGTCATGTATGTGAAGTAATAAGGAAGTTTGAATCTAACAAATGTGAAGAACTTAGGCTCTCGTTATTAAATTAGAATTTCGTTTGTTTTTACATCAAACATATTTACTATTCTTGGTCGATTTATTCATCGATTAATCATTTCAGAAATCGTATTATTAATTCTATAAAAAAATTCTTGTGCATAGAACACTTTGCTTCTTGATTATATGTATTAGAATAACGAGCAAGATTGAGTCTAATTATACGGGAAACCTAGACTGTCTTTATTAAATTGATAGAAACTAGTTTTTTTTTTTTTTAAATCAAATATATTGACAACGATTTACAAATTTGATCATTTACAAAATCATTCTTCCTATGAATAAATTCTTATGGACAGAACATATCCTGGCTCCTTGATTACGTCTATTAAAGTACTGAGGAACTTTAAATCTAATAGAATCCATTTGTTCTTTATTAAAGTCTTAGGAATTCGGTTCTTTTCAAATCAAATATATTTACAATTTAATGTACAAAGATATTTAGTACATTTATAAAAAATTTACAGTCGTTCATCCGCCATTTGTATCGTTTATATGTACATTCGTATTAGTACAAAGAGTTCTTCTTGGCGATCGTGGATAAAACACATCCTGCCTCTTTGATTATATGTATGAGAGTAATGAGCATGTTTGGACCTAATGGAATCCATGCAGCATGCAAACAGCCAGGCTTTCACTCTTCTTCCTGAATACACTTCTCCACCAGCTCTCTTAAATTAGGATTCTCCATAGCAGCAGCGATTCTCTCTTTGTCGTTTATCTGTTTGTTTACTAAAACACAGAATTTTAATGAATGATAATCGATGATCAATTTTAATTTAATAATCGAGCATACTCACTCTCTTGTTCAGTAGAGTGTGCACCTTTTTTAATGTATATATCTAGTTTAAAAAAGTCTTCTAACTGTCGTTCTAATTTTACTCTAATGCAAAGACCAATTAGCGTCGCCAGGGAACAGTGTGGCACTGTTGGGTTGAACTCGATCCGTATCACAGAAACACCTTTGGGCGTCTGGTTGAGAATCTCGACACAGTCTTCATAGACAACATCTAGTTGCTCCAGAGTCTGCGGTTTCTCCGGGTCCTTGATAGTCCTCAGCAGGTCTACAATAACAAACTTGATGAGTCTTAAAAACATTCTTACATGCAGTCCAAGTTATTTAAGTTACGAAAGCGATAAAACGCTGTACAGTTATTGTGGATTCAACAGTTTGGGGGTAATGAAAGGTGAGCGGTTTTGATGAGTAGCGAGGTTTACACTTGCCATAGACGGACTCCTTGAGTTCAGCGTCGGACAGCGAGAGGATCGCACGATTTTTCGCGTCCAAGCAGCCTTCGGTAGCCTCCATTTCGTCGCCTGTCGGCAAACCATCTCTTATCTTTCCTCCGATTGAGATTTTTCGTAAGAACGACAACATACTTTCCTCGTTCCCCACCAGCCACTTGGCACAGGTCAACGGATCATTGTTACAATTTGTTTATGCTATGCTTATGGCCGACGAGAGCTCAGGGTTCGTATAATTTTTCTTGCATGGCTCGCTTCCCCTCTTTTTCGCCCGTATTTCGATCCCCACTACTATTCTCCTCATGCGCCATGCCTAGCATACCGTCATCGAGTACCAGTCCCCACAATGGCCGCGTCGTCCCCACTTTTCGGCCAAGGGAAAAATTATAGGAACCCTGCGAGAACTTAACCTCTGCGCAATTGCGAGCAGAATGCATGTGACTGGCTTATCGTTCCGACCCCGGCCGTAGCCTCTGCCAGGTTTCCATTTCGAATTTAATTTCAATAATGAACTCACGTTTTCTGTCAATTGTTCCTATTTTAATATTGACACTCATGTGAAGTTAGGGATTAAGTAGAGGCGATTAATAAAGAATTAGGCAGGCCATGTTATTTATTAATTTAATTAGGAAATATTGTATAAAATTAATACAAGTTTTCAGTTATTATTGGTTTCGATTTAACACATCGTTCTCCGTTTCTCTTATCTGATTACGCTGTGAAAGGGAAAAGATTATAGTACCAT
>NW_017147785.1:15543-19333 GCF_001652005.2 Ceratina calcarata | reverse complement strand
GGGAAAAAAAATAATTTATGCATTATTATTTGTACATTTGCCCAAAACCAGTCAAAATTACTTCCTTGGGCAATCTAGTGTTAAACATATGTGTATAGTAGCGACTGGATGTACTAGGGCCTAGATCCATGCGTTTTCATGGAAACGAGGAATAAAGAAAGAGATCGAGGTTATCGATTAACTAAGCCACGGTCAACATTATGATTTCACGTCGAGGTCGGCCCATAAATAATTGCAATGGCCTGTTACGAGATTCTCGTCAAATTCATAGTACAAACAGTATTATAGTAAATCTGATAATTTGAAACTAAGTAATTTATCGCTGGTTATCAGAAATCAAATACTGTTGGAATTTATTCAATGACTCTGGGCATTCGATAAAAATATTGGAATAGGTTTCAAGTTTAAGACTGACCATCGTGCATCGATGGAGATATGATATTTTTATCAGGCAATTCCTGCCATCGCGTTCAGTAAACAAGAAAAGATAAAATGGTGTCAATTAAGTCTTACGAAAAACAGTCATATTGATAAGAAGTAATAAATTATGACAAATACTGTTTCACGTAGTCTGTGTTAGATATAATAAGTTTCTGATGCACCAGGACTGATTAGGTTTTCATTTATTCATTCTATTCTCGTTAAATTTAATTATGTTCAGAGATAATTAAGTATAGCTACTTGATTATGACCCACTTGACATGCACATAAAAATTAAGTCTTCATTATGCAATGTAATTGCTGTGATCCTCGTCTACTTATGATTGATAGGGAAAAATCTTGAACTTTGAGCTATTAACTGAGTTTCAGATTTCAGATATTGACAGAATAGAATGACTCGTGTAGCAGAGTTCAAGTCGTTTGCGATGAAAATGCATCCTGGAAATTCGAATTGAGATTATAATTAACAGATTTTATTATTTTTTAATTAGGTCAAAGGATTCTACCCTCGCGGTTACCTAACATTTTTACATATGTACATAAAATTCATATTTTATATCTGTTTTTATGCTACGAAAAAAATACAATGCATTTCATGATGCCAGTGTAGGATTTCAAGCAACTGTTATCGGAGATAAGGAGAAAGTAAACTTGTCAATTAACGCGAAAGTGGCTACAGAGTATTTAAAAAAATTAAACAATGGGAGTTGATCGGTAGGTTCGCTAGTATCTCGAATTCTTTCTACTGTTCATGTAAATAGGCCCGAGATTTGGACTACAGCGATCGAACGTCAGTAGAAAGTATTTTCGGATGTCGTCGTCATATCAGTTGTTGCTTTCGTTCGGCGACAACCTATTTACCCTGCTTTCTATTTGCTCTTGCAATTAGAGGTCACGGATCCTCCGATGACGTAACCTACCGCTTTTTGGCAGCGAACTTAACACTAGAAAGACTGAAACTTAGTACATACCTATATTGCCCAAAGCAGTAAAAATGACTGCATTGTGAAAGAATAATGTGTAAAGAAATTTGTCTAAAATTAATTTTTAATATTTTTTATATTATTTACAGTCATATAACAAGTTATTAGTTTGCAATCTTGCTTTTTACTTTGATGGAAACAAAGAAATGTTCTTATACTATATTTTTACGAAACACTATTTAGGATTAAAGCAAAAAGTCTCAGAAATAAGTAGAAACTCTAGCTTATTATATTGCATAACGAGTAGATAATCGTCTCCTTCTGTATCTAAAAAAAAATTATATTCTGCACGCCTGTTCTACGTCAGGAATCGTTCTGAGTATCTATAGTGCATGCTCATTCCTTTTTACAAGTTTACCGAAGACGTTAGATGTCACAGCAGCAAAATTCCGGATCTCAAGAGCAATTAAATTACTCCCTGCAATTAATGGGTATAATAATTAATCATTTTATCGCCAAGCAAAGAGTGATCATAACACATGTATCGTAGATTTATTTTTGAACTCGAAATTCGTAGGTCTCTCGCTTGGATATTACAATCACTTTACGCTTAACGCGCCTGTGCGACGATCCCGCGGACGCTCGTTACGGTACGAGTCGAAAATTCGATTAACAGGTGTTCAAGTTAATCGAGAGCCAATCGTAAGTTTCATAATCATTCGCTGCTTAGAAGCTCGACTATCCAGTCTAACCGCATTCACTTAAAACCTAAAACAATAGCAAACAGCCACACTTCGTTACTCGGAAAAAACAATTACGTAACGCTAGTTATGCTTAAATGACTACCAGTATACAATGGCACTGATACTTGCTCATACTAACACTCTTTTTAATTACCTATATACACAATATGTACATACATACATACATACATACATGCATTGATTGAAGATGTTCTTAACAGATCAGCCAGAAAAGGCAATCTTGAAACTTTAGCAATGGAATATTTCTTATTTCTAACCGACTAAGTGCAACAAGCTGACAACCCTAATCGCCATAGCTTAATTAATCAATGATTTTAATCAATTCGAAAAGAATTAATAATTGACGAATCGTATAAAATCTGGGTAAGCCTACATATTAGCAAAAATCCACAGTGCAGGCTGGTCTCTGCGCAAGCGCGTTCGCCCTTCTACGGTCCCTCGACGAGCCATCGGAACCTGGTTCGTCCGACTAATTGGAACCCGGCGTCGTTGAAGAGAGACAAAACCACGGTGCTGCTGGGCAGCTAGGCAGGCGAACGATGAAGGCAGGCTGGCGTAACGCTGTTATCGCGAGCGGTCGGCCCAGGACGTGGGAATGTGTCTCATCCGGGGGGCCGGGGACGAAGGGCGGCAGGCCGTCCGCGTGCACGACGGAGACGCTGTTACTGTTAGTCCAGCATCAGCCGGCCACCGGCAGAACACTCGGTCGCGGTATGGCGAGCGGCACACCCAGAGCTAAGGTCCTCACCGAGGACAATGTGTTCGAGAATCTGAGGCGGATGGAGTACGCGGTCCGCGGCCCGCTACTCATACGCGCCCTCGAAATCGAGAAGGAGCTGCAGAAGGTAAGGCTCAGACGTTGCCTGGCCTCGAGTAAACGCGCTCCCACCGTCAAATATATCGAACGGTTTCATGCTACGAATCGATCGCCCGTGAATGGCCCACGGAATGCATCGGCAATTTCTATTGGCCAAGCCTTGACATTAAGAATTACGCTATTCGAATTTTTGCATTTATGTCAGCGTGTTTTCGAATTAACGTCGCGTGAGTTGTTGAGTCGAAGCATGGTGGTAACGAAAGGGGGAGGAGGAGGAGGAGGAGGGTGTGCTAGGTTTGCATTGCGGTCTACGTGCTGCCAGAATTTGTTACTATGGAGTTCGCTGGATGTAAATAGAGGAAGGCGTAATGCAGTTTTAATGGGAATGATTCAGCATTTTATGACATATGGTGGTGCATGAATAAGGGTTGCAATATCGAGGTTAGGTCTTCGTTTCTACGTATTGTTAAATCCACTGGCAGATATTACTGATTGCACTCGTTAAAGAGGAGTTTTCCATGCTACGATGATAACGATAATAGATTGCAGATATCAGCTAAATATTTTCTGATAGGTGCAAATAAGATTGTACCAGTCATTAAATACAAATGACAAAATATTAAAGTTTTAATGGCTTTTAGGTATTACAGTAATGAAGCATTGTGGAACGTTTTAGAACTGCATATAAAAACTTGTGTCGTTAATAGGTACGATGATTCATACGTGCATTTAGTAACGTCATATAAAAATTCGTTCAGAGAATTCATTTAAGAAATTCATTCAGAAATGTATTCAGTAAATACATACGAGAGTTCATACGAAAAATCCATTAATTAATATCATAT
>NW_017147785.1:14184-14668 GCF_001652005.2 Ceratina calcarata | reverse complement strand
AATATCGACATTGCCATTTTGATGTACACCCAAAAAAGGCCTAACGATCTTAAAAATCACTGACTATGGTCGTTATTCAGAGTCGTTGCTTATTCTTAAGATCGTTTTAAGCATTTGCTTAAGTCCATGTTCCCTGTACACGACAGGGACTGGAAATATGGGATAGACAGGGATAGCAAATTCTTCAAACGATCTTAAGAATAAGCAACGACTCTGACTACCGACCTATGCCTAGCATACCCCCACCAAATGGTAATCCCCACTACTGTCACAAGGGATTTCGTACACCATAAGTTCACTGATCTGTTTCATTATCCCTCAAGATACGAAGGGGTCAAGCTGTGTCATTCTGGAGCTAACAAACTTAGTAAGGAGAGCCGTTTAACTAGTCGGCCGGTAGTTCGACATCATAAGCAGCTCCAGTTTCGTGTAAACAGTATCTGTTACACGCACCTTGCCCACGTTTAAAACGCTGTTACACAAG
>NW_017147785.1:12195-13765 GCF_001652005.2 Ceratina calcarata | reverse complement strand
TTTGACCGATATAGTAGGTTTAGTATTAAGAAATGAATTTTTATGAGAACGTCCTTAAAATGAGAGGCTCGTTCCAAACCACTTGGCATTACACACGCAAACATTAAATTATAATAATGCAGTTCAAATGTCATAAACATATCAATTGCATTATATTTTATATAATTCTGTCACTCTGTCAGGATTTGAAATCTCTACTTAAAGTTTAAGATATTTAATTCAAGATGGAGGATTTAAAATAGATTTTCGTACATTTCGCGTGGATGCCAAGTGGGTCAGGAATCAGTTTGGCTACCTTTTTCCCCCACCATGATATATTTAGGTGTGGAAATCCAGCCCCCGACTAGTCTACCTAATACAGTAGTATTCTACTTCAGTTTTCGGGATTGCGAGGATTTCCACGTTTCCTCGAACAACGGGCGCATCAGTAAGGGTTGGGAGGAGGCGCGAAGCATACAGAAGTTCATAGTACAAAGATCGCGACCCTGCAACAAGATAATATGTATAACCCGCGATCGGAATAGCCGGATGGCAGTGTACGGTGGCATCTTGCGCAGGCTCCGTTCCGCAGCAGCAAGTGAGGAAAGAAAGAGATTCGCGCAAGTGGCGGTGCAGCACGAAGGGAGAGCAATTCGTGGAAGCTAACGGGCGGTCGTTGCGTCTGGGCCCTCCGACCTCGGAGCTGATAAACGCATTCATTCCGGCTGGGCCGAATGAGGTTTTAAGGTGAGAGAACGGTGGAACCGCGCGTCTCGCCCGAGGAATGCGCCAAGGAAAGCTTTCTAGAGGGCCCTCGCCCGTGCGTTCCTCATTCTTTGATTCCATTATCCGCGGCAAATTATGAGACTGAACGCCCAACTACGAGGCTCGCGTTCTACTACATAGTTCGTCGTTTCGCTTGTGCTCTCGGGGGTCGTGCCACGTACCGTTGCCTGGTCCATCCGGGGCAGGTAAGACTCGCTTCGAACTTTTTAATTAGGTCAAAGGATTCTACTCTCGCGGTTACCTAACATTTTTACATATGTACATAAAATTCATATTTTATATCTGTTTTTATGCTACGAAAAAAATACAATGCATTTCATGATGCCAGTGTAGGATTTCAAGCAACTGTTATCGGAGATAAGGAGAAAGTAAACTTGTCAATTAACGCGAAAGTGGCTACAGAGTATTTAAAAAAATTAAACAATGGGAGTTGATCGGTAGGTTCGCTAGTATCTCGAATTCTTTCTACTGTTCATGTAAATAGGCCCGAGATTTGGACTACAGCGATCGAACGTCAGTAGAAAGTATTTTCGGATGTCGTCGTCATATCAGTTGTTGCTTTCGTTCGGCGACAACCTATTTACCCTGCTTTCTATTTGCTCTTGCAATTAGAGGTCACGGATCCTCCGATGACGTAACCTACCGCTTTTTGGCAGCGAACTTAACACTAGAAAGACTGAAACTTAGTACATACCTATATTGCCCAAAGCAGTAAAAATGACTGCATTGTGAAAGAATAATGTGTAAAGAAATTTGTCTAAAATTAATTTTTAATATTTTTTATATTATTTACAGTCATATAACA
>NW_017147785.1:10732-11750 GCF_001652005.2 Ceratina calcarata | reverse complement strand
CTTTTTACTTTGATGGAAACAAAGAAATGTTCTTATACTATATTTTTACGAAACACTATTTAGGATTAAAGCAAAAAGTCTCAGAAATAAGTAGAAACTCTAGCTTATTATATTGCATAACGAGTAGATAATCGTCTCCTTCTGTATCTAAAAAAAAATTATATTCTGCACGCCTGTTCTACGTCAGGAATCGTTCTGAGTATCTATAGTGCATGCTCATTCCTTTTTACAAGTTTACCGAAGACGTTAGATGTCACAGCAGCAAAATTCCGGATCTCAAGAGCAATTAAATTACTCCCTGCAATTAATGGGTATAATAATTAATCATTTTATCGCCAAGCAAAGAGTGATCATAACACATGTATCGTAGATTTATTTTTGAACTCGAAATTCGTAGGTCTCTCGCTTGGATATTACAATCACTTTACGCTTAACGCGCCTGTGCGACGATCCCGCGGACGCTCGTTACGGTACGAGTCGAAAATTCGATTAACAGGTGTTCAAGTTAATCGAGAGCCAATCGTAAGTTTCATAATCATTCGCTGCTTAGAAGCTCGACTATCCAGTCTAACCGCATTCACTTAAAACCTAAAACAATAGCAAACAGCCACACTTCGTTACTCGGAAAAAACAATTACGTAACGCTAGTTATGCTTAAATGACTACCAGTATACAATGGCACTGATACTTGCTCATACTAACACTCTTTTTAATTACCTATATACACAATATGTACATACATACATACATACATACATGCATTGATTGAAGATGTTCTTAACAGATCAGCCAGAAAAGGCAATCTTGAAACTTTAGCAATGGAATATTTCTTATTTCTAACCGACTAAGTGCAACAAGCTGACAACCCTAATCGCCATAGCTTAATTAATCAATGATTTTAATCAATTCGAAAAGAATTAATAATTGACGAATCGTATAAAATCTGGGTAAGCCTACATATTAGCAAAAATCCACAGTGCAGGCTGGTCTCTGCGCAAGCGCGTTCGCCCTTCTACGG
>NW_017147785.1:9607-10221 GCF_001652005.2 Ceratina calcarata | reverse complement strand
TTGCTATGTCTTTCCTTATGACTTATTAATTTGAAAAACAAGTCATTTTTACCCCTTCAATAGAATTGGGTATGTCAATCGCCGGTGGTTCTAATGTTAAAGTAACACAAGTAAGAAAAATGATTTGCCGAATGGAAACGCGTTAAGAAGTACGATCGATCGAACCACCTGTCGCGCAGTTCTGCTAAGCGGACTAAAAATAATGCTACAACTAGCGTCAATTGGTAAACGAAACCTGAGAATAGAAATATTATTGTATCCTTGGAGAACGATTCCATCGCGGAACTACAAGTCGTCCCAAGAATAGTGCTAGTGCTATACGAAATCCATCATTAGCGATTTAGGCCCTCTCTGTGTCTTTGTCTAAACACGGTTAGGCAAGACTTAAGCGCTTATAAGTCCACTTGTATCGCATAAATGTATGAAACATGGATTAACTCTGCTTCAAAACATTTGAAGAAGATGTATTTCAACGGAAACAATACGAAAATCTTCCCCGAAAAGGAGAATTGTGAGGGATATATGGGGAAATAGGCGCCCTTTTCAGGAACCTTCGACTTAAACACTTATAAGTCCACTTATATCGCATAAATGCATAAAAAATGCATTAATTC
>NW_017147785.1:7514-9097 GCF_001652005.2 Ceratina calcarata | reverse complement strand
TTTTAAACGTGGGCAAGGTGCGTGTAACAGATACTGTTTACACGAAACTGGAGCTGCTTATGATGTCGAACTACCGGCCGACTAGTTAAACGGCTCTCCTTACTAAGTTTGTTAGCTCCAGAATGACACAGCTTGACCCCTTCGTATCTTGAGGGATAATGAAACAGATCAGTGAACTTATGGTGTACGAAATCCCTTGTGACAGTAGTGGGGATTACCATTTGGTGGGGGTATGCTAGGCATAGGTCGGTAGTCAGAGTCGTTGCTTATTCTTAAGATCGTTTTAAGCATTTGCTTAAGTCCATGTTCCCTGTACACGACAGGGACTGGAAATATGGGATAGACAGGGATAGCAAATTCTTCAAACGATCTTAAGAATAAGCAACGACTCTGACTACCGACCTATGCCTAGCATACCCCCACCAAATGGTAATCCCCACTACTGTCACAAGGGATTTCGTACACCATAAGTTCACTGATCTGTTTCATTATCCCTCAAGATACGAAGGGGTCAAGCTGTGTCATTCTGGAGCTAACAAACTTAGTAAGGAGAGCCGTTTAACTAGTCGGCCGGTAGTTCGACATCATAAGCAGCTCCAGTTTCGTGTAAACAGTATCTGTTACACGCACCTTGCCCACGTTTAAAACGCTGTTACACAAGCATTCACGTTACCATAAAGAAGTATCGTAAAATTCGAGAAATTTTATAAATCAAATAAATAAATTGGCAAATTCTGGTCGTGCGTCATTCGCACGTGCGAGAAAAAAATTCCACGATGAACCTGACGTTTTCTCGACACGTACAGCTGCCAAGGCTTCGGCTTGTCAGACGAATCAGTCTGTGAGTCATAAAGTGATGATGACTGTCTTCCGTACGTTTGTGTTCAAACCGCATGAGAAATGGAACCTTACTTGTCCCGTCCTTTGGGTTTCTTTAACGCTCCCTGGATGTTGCTTTACACGTGAAAAGATGAAGGGGGGATAGATAATAATTGAAGAATACCCGGTTTTATTTCAGGGGGCCAAGAAACCTTTCAAGGAGGTCATAAAGGCAAATGTGGGGGATGCACATGCTATGGGGCAGCGGCCCATCACTTTCCTCAGGGAGGTCTTGACTCTGACGGTGTCACCGAGCCTCCTCAACGACCCCAACTACCCCGAGGATGCTAAGGAGCGAGCCAGAACTATATTGCAACAATGTAAAGGTGGCAGCGTCGGTGCGTACTCGGAATCGGCCGGAATCGAGATCATCCGTAAACATGTGGCGCAGTACATCGAGAAGAGAGATGGATTCCCTTCTGACTATCGCAATATCATCTTGTCGAACGGCGCCTCGGATGGGATCAAAGTGTGCAGATTATTTCTCTTCTATTATGGGTTTAGGCTGATTATAAAGTTAGAGACTGGTTTTGTAGACAGATTAGCGGATTTTTATACGAAATTAATGGCTTCGCCAATCACTGACGTGATATCGAATTAGTCGATTACTCCGGAAGTATTCGAGAAGAAAATTGTATACGATCTTTTTGCAGGAAATAGCAGTAGATACAACTTTTATTTGAAGCATTTTTCGAAATTTTCCA
>NW_017147785.1:2546-7506 GCF_001652005.2 Ceratina calcarata | reverse complement strand
ATCATATGTAACTCATTAAATATTGAAGTTATAAGAAAAATGCATAGAATCTAACAATTTTTGACAATCCTAAAATATGAAGAAGAAGAACTAAATGCGGTCACTAGTACAGTCGCACGAATTATCTGTTACAGTCATTTTTGAAACTTTTCAATGAAAAAGTGGATGGGAAGACATCCGGCGTGATGATTCCGATACCGCAGTATCCCCTGTACTCGGCAACCATAGCCGAATTCGGTGTGGCGCCGATCGGTTACTATCTAAACGAGGACAACAAATGGGCCTTGGAAATCTCCGAGCTAGACAGAGCTCTCAGCGAATCGAGAAGGTCCTGTAATCCTCGCGTGCTCGTCGTGATAAACCCCGGCAATCCGACCGGACAAGTCCTCACTCGTAAAAACATCGAAGACATAATTCTATTCGCGTACAAGAATCATTTATACCTGTTGGCCGACGAGGTTTACCAGGACAACGTTTACGATAAAGACAGTGCCTTCCACTCGTTCAAGAAAGTGATGATGGAGATGGGAGAGCCTTATTGTAGAATGGAGCTGGCTTCATTCATGTCCGTGTCTAAGGGTACTATCCCATTTTTAACACAAATACGACAAACATTTTTCCAATGATGATTCTTATACAGACTTAATTAAAAATAAATGAATGGTTCGTGACTCGCTTAGGATACATGGGGGAGTGTGGACTTCGCGGTGGATATGGGGAATTCGTTAATATGGATCCTAAAGTCATGGCGATTTTACAAAAATCGATATCAGCTATGCTGTGCCCTACTGTTCTTGGCCAAGTGGTGATGGACGTCGTGGTGAATCCACCGAACAGCGAGCCATCCTACCCGTTGTACAAAAAGGAAAAAGAGCAGACTCTGCGGTCTTTGGCAGAGAGGTCGCAATTAGTGGTCGACACTCTGAACAGCATTCCAGGTTTCAAGGTACTTTCTCGAAATTCAATATCTCTAATATTTTGTGAGTAAAATAATGTATCTTAAAAATATAAATATGACAGATTATATAAAAGTATTATGGCAGATTATATCAAATTATATAAAAGTTGTCGCTACCATTAAAAACTTTTAACAGTATCCCAAATTTAAAAATCTATTTATTAATTCTGTTATCGAAGCTTGAGCTTGAGATTCCAATTTCTTTTATAAAATCTACTAAATTCTTTAATATTATTTTTATTGCAGGTAAATCCAGCCATGGGTGCTATGTACGTGTTCCCGCGATTCGAGCTACCGAAGAAGGCGATAGAGGCAGCGAAGAAGCAAGGCCAGGAGCCGGACATCTTCTACGCTTTCAAATTATTAGAAGCAACCGGGATATGCGTGATTCCTGGTTCCGGTTTCGGTCAGCTACCCGGGACGTATCATTTTCGAACGACGATTCTGCCGCAGAAGGACATGATAAAAAAGATGCTTGAGAGCTTGAAGCAGTTCCATCTTAAGTTCCTCGAAGAGTACATTTAATTCTAAAGATGGGAGTTGTTAACGTGCATTTCGTTTCCTCTACGCGACGTCGGGCCGAATGGAAATGGATCAGTATTAAAATTCAAATTAATACCATTTTTAATTTTGCAATTGAGGTGAGTGAAATACGCTCGTTCGTCGAATATTTGTACATAATGTAGAAAATTGAAGAATTGTACGAGCTTTGCAATGGGCTCGGGCGCGTGTATCGCGAGGATACAGTCTTTGTAATACTCCCAACGATATTACCGGATTTAACTATTATATAGAAATCCTACGAAATGTGTTTTCACTCGGGGAGACTTGCTCCGGATGTTTTTAGCAAACCCAGATGTATGACTGGATCACCCAATAAAATTATATACACACTCCGTACATTCGGATAAACGAGAAGATGTGGATCGTTTGTATGATAAAATACGAAGTTCAGGAACGACTTATGTGTTCACATTTGTCAGAGATTCTCGACGTTAATAAATAACCAATGATGAAATATCTGCCATTCACAAAAAGGAACCAACACTGTTTAAAATATTTCCCGGAGATTCACAAAATCCGGCGATTATTAAAAAATATTTTATTGCACGTCGCAAATTATACATGAACTTCGTACGATTTCTTAAATACTAAAGATCACTGGCGAGCCTTTCAATCTCCTCCGCGAAGAACCTCATATCAGCTTCGGTCAGTCCGGAGTTTTGTAGAACGAGTCGGAAGAAATTGGGCAGCTTTCCGAGAGGCTGATACGTGATCAGCATCGATCCTTTCTTCACCATGCGTTCCTTGACCGCAGGACCAATTTTTTGAAGAGCTTCGGACATTTCTTCACCACGCAAATGCCTTTTGGAGGGCGGCACGTACCAGAAGCACACGTTGGTGCACTCGGGCTCGAGCATTAATTTGAAACCGTCTCTGTGCCTGATGTACTCCGTGAAATATCTCGACAATTCGAAGACACGGTCCACGTGTTTCTCTAAACCTCTGGTGCCCTTCGCCTTCCACATGAACCAGAACTTCAACACATCTGCCCTACGACCGCACTGTATGTGCTTGTCCCCACTGTCGAAGGAAGTGTCGTAGAATTTATCCGGCTGGAAGAGGTAACTGGCTTTGCAGCCATGAGCAGCTTGCAGGAGTCCTTCATGTCTTAATAACAGAGTGGAACACTGCTGAGGAGCAGCGAGCAGCTTATGAGGATTCCAAGTAACAGAGTCTGCTAATTCGATTCCGTCTAAGAGGTGTCTGTACTTCTTCGACATCAAAGCTCCACCGCCCCAAGCTGCGTCCACGTGAAACCATAAATTATGCTTTTTGCAAATGGCTGCGATGTCTCTCAGGGGATCGTATGCACCTAGGACCGTGGTTCCCGCCGTGGCAGAGACCATCAATGGCGTCGCTCCTTCGTCCAGAGATCTTTTTATCTGTTTCTCTAAATCTGAGACACACATCTTGCCCTTGTTGTCTGTCTTCACGTCGTAAATGTTGCTCGTGCCTATTCCTAGGAAAGCACCGAGCTTCTTGACTGAGTAATGGGCGTCTTCGGATGTGAAGGCTATCAATCTGCCTGCAGTTGATAGGCCTAATTCTTTCAACTGTGGAAACCTGTAAAGCAGGAGGAAGATTAATATGAAAACTCGGTTTAAGAAATAAAAATTACATATTGCAGAATTTAAAATTGAATTGCAATTTGAAATAATGCAATTTCTTCACTATCATAAATCTTCAATTTTACATAAAAGTGTATAGAATATAAAAATTATATATTGCAGTGCTTGGATTGCAATTGGAAAATGGAATTGCAATTTGTTCATTGGATTGGAAAATGGAATTGCAATTTCTTCACTATCATAATAATAATCTATTACTGACGACCCTTTGAGTAGAAATTGTGAAGAGATTTTATTTATGAAAGTTTACCTGTAATGGCGTGCCAGGTTGATGGCGTATCCGTTGGCGATGGAACCACCCGGGCAGAATATTCCTTCGCCCCTTCCATCCTTCCAGCCGACGATCTTCCTCATCTCCCGCAGTATCTCTTCTTCCATCAAAGAAAACACTGGAGAGACTTCGTAAGTGTAGACGGATGGGTTCAGAGCGTCGGTCAGCCATTGTCCGAGGAGGCCGTACGGGTCTACAGTGGAGTACAGTTGATTTATGAATCGGGGGTGACCAGTTTTCACGCTGTACTTGATCACGTTGCGAGCCAACGAGTACAACTCTTCATGAGAGGCTCCTTGCTCTGAGAGCTTCAAGTCGACTGCTGAATAGAGAGCAGTCGGTTCCATCCACTCCACCACCCGGTTTTTCCTCGAAGTCCCCTGATAAAAATGAAATTCAATTGATCTTTTATTTCCTTAGTTTTTCTCCTTTTTTTTTTAATTGAGGAGAGTTGATATGTTTCATTGACTGGTAGACTAATTATCGTATTTCCTCGTTCCGCGACCGTGACTCAGTTAATTATGTCCGCCTGTTTTTTTTCTTTTTTGCATAATGATTTGTCGATTCTATTCATTCCGGGAATTACGACGACGTATTTGATTACGAATTGAGTGAGATAGAATGTAGGAAAATATTGCGTCGCGGAAGGAGGAAAGATTGTGCAAGGCAAGATTTCAATGGCTTTCGGGTCATTGCTCCATCTTCGAAAGGAGAATAAATAAAGGAAATATTTATTCAAGTATGTCTCATGAGGAAAAATAATGAATAAAAAATTTCAATGATTTTTTTTTAGGAGTGACGAATAACAGTGATTGATGTGAAGAGTGTTTGTGAAATTGTGGTACAATCGGTAAGGGGATGATTCCTCAGATATAANCGAACACGTATCACAATGGAATTCATGAATTATTCAAAAAACTTATAGAAGAATCATAAATTACTTTAGAAACTGAAGTAAAAAAGAATTGTTTCTTGCGCCGATGTACTTGATCTATAATTAGAGTGTGATTATCGAAAGTGAACGGCTTTGAAATGAAAAAGTGATTGCAAGTGTGCAACAACGTGTAACGTCCATGTACAAGGAAGCATTAACATTTTTTTTGTAATTAATATCCATAGAAGATGAAGGAGAACGTACTTGGAACTACTAACATATCAAGAATAGATGAATTCGAAAATTTCCACCAGAAGATTTCACTCTATTCACAAACTGATTTAAAACCATATACAATTGACTTGAAATTTTAACAGAGCATTCTAGACATTTTTTATTGTTGAATGACATAGGATTATTCTTGATTGGATGAAAACTGTAATTTTGGCAACGAGAAAACGACCATTTTTTAAGGAAAAATCGAAAAATTTCTTGAAAACTCCCCCATTTTGTCAGATTTCAATATTTCTCAGATATCCTATGTCATTCAATAATAAAACACGTCTAATTTAAGAACGTCTTTGTCTTTTTTCATTTCAGGCACTCTAGCGAATTGTACGATGTCAGCAGTTGAGGCATTTTTTTTTACATAACTTGGTCGCCTT
>NW_017147785.1:1177-2473 GCF_001652005.2 Ceratina calcarata | reverse complement strand
GACCTAAACTTTAGGCGGTCACACTGGTAAGGCCCTTTAAGGTGGAAATCCATTTTAAGGGGCCTTTTTTGGGAATTTTTTTTAAGAAAAGTATTCTGTATGGGAAAAGCGTGTAAAAGCAGGAGGAATCAGGGGCGCCCGGTAGGACACGACTCCGAAGTCGGTCGCGACACCGAACCGACCATTGCAACATAATAGGAATCTTTCTTTAAGAAGGATTCCCACTATTCGCGTATTGCAAATCAATGAACTTTTGACATGAAATCTTCTTACATCACTTCGTTAGGAAAATGATGCAATTAGTAAATAACTAATTTCATAAAATCTCACTCACCTCGAAGATCGCATCTTGCAACAAAAGTTCAACAAAATTCCTCATGAACTTTTCATGGATCTCCCTAACCGGTAGAGATTTGTAATAAGAATCTTCCTTGACGTCTTCTTTAGTAATCGGACCTGTGCAACGCTTTTGGCAGTCGTCTTCGTCCTCGGATGAAGACACCCGACCGTTGCTGGGTGAACCATTGGCCAGGAACTCGTCTGGGTCTGGGGATACGGTCAAAGTTTCCTGGTTGGCCGGCATGGTTCGAGGTTCTGCACGATCTGTTCCCTCGGTGCTCGTACAAGTTTCCTTTATACCTAATCTCCGCGGACCAAGGACAGAAGCCGTGTCCGCTCCGCATGATCGAGATTCGCGCGACTGGCTGCCTCTTTTTTCTCTTCTCCCTTTTGTCACGGGATATCCCCAGCCCGGGAGCTTTCCTCAACAAGGAAACCACGCCACCCCGACGGACACTTATGTACGAATAATAAAAGGGAATGGTTTCCTTTGAAAGAGAGTAGGAAAGTCCGCAATGAGTGATTAATCACAAATGACTAATTCAAAGAACTCAATACTTGAACTCGATACATTTCCCTGATATCTGGTAAATCTCGTGGTGATTCCGTGTCACGATTATGTATACGTGCATCTTTATTACATAATATTTTATTGCGTTTGAAGTGTGAGGCTGTTAATGAATCCTTGAACGCTCGGTGTCCCACAATTGAACGACGTTCAACCTTTCGTAGAAACTTTAGAGACAGTGAGAGAGATTCACGAGGAAAACTAGTCGACGTCGACACTAATTTTCCACGAATTTTTCTCTCCAATCGTTCGTTTGTTTTATCATTTTTAAGTGACGTTTACTCTTTTCGATGATTTATCATGTATCTTCGTCGGTATTTGTGACGTCTGGGGTACGTCCAGGCAGATCACGCGGTGATCGTGTCAAGACCGAATTTTATGCATTTGTA
>NW_017147785.1:0-459 GCF_001652005.2 Ceratina calcarata | reverse complement strand
ATAATTTAAAAATATTCCATTTTATAAAAGAATAAATAATTAAAAAATATAATTAAAAAATTTATATAAAAAAGAATAATTTTAAAACATTGTATTTTATATGAAAACTATCAATTCACTTATGTCATCTGTACGTTGAGGTATAGCCATGCGGATCACAGAGTGATCACTTCTCGTTAATAATGCGGAGAAAAAAGCAGTACATGCATACATACATACATACATAGGTATGTACATAAATAAATATGCATGTGGCAGCAGGTTGCAAAAGTATCATTCACGTATCGCGTGGACGGTGTCGAGTGTCATTAGGATGGGACCAATCTTCAATTACAACATCAACACATTCATATATCGATCGATATTAACTTTCGGCTATAGGAAATTATTCAAAGATTTAATTAAAATCAAAAGAGAATTAAAAATTCTCTGTGAATAAATAAAATCATCGATCATTGA
>NW_017147784.1:0-286 GCF_001652005.2 Ceratina calcarata | reverse complement strand
AGATTATTTCCAGGTGGAATTAACGGTCAGTTAATTCCCCGAAAATAGAAATAATCACGTGTGTTCGCGAGAATTTTAAATTAAAAGGCCTGTTAGGCTTATAATTTATGATTATTTCGGTATTAGAGATCGCGACCGATTTCTTATAAATCCCGAACGGTGACTCATACGGGCGTATATACACCCGGAGTGTGAGTGCGAGAGAGACGCGTATAGGAATAGACAAAGAGCCGCGTATCAGCAATCATACGCGTACCGCGGATTCTTATTATTCCTTGCCGGTGCG
>NW_017147783.1:0-286 GCF_001652005.2 Ceratina calcarata | reverse complement strand
GGCCAACCTGCACGGGACCGGGCGCAACCCGACGCCTGCACTCCGCCTTCCCGCGGTCCCCGCTGTTCCGCTCTGCTGCGTCAGAACGACTGGCGTAGTGGGGCAAACTAAAGGAGTGCGCCTCAATAGAGGGCAGGTCCAACTTGTTCTTGGACGGTTCTCGTCCGGGGGCAGGGTTCCTTGCCCCAGCGTGGTACTCCATTTACACCGCGCGACCTTGGCAGCGGTGTATCTGGGAAGTAGAATCGAATCGTGGATATTCGAAGCCGGCTCCATCTGGCACCGT
>NW_017147782.1:0-286 GCF_001652005.2 Ceratina calcarata | reverse complement strand
CTGCTTTTGGGCAATATAGGTATATACTAAGTTTCAGTCTTTCTAGTGTTAAACGAAAGACTATTATAAGTATTTTAAAACAGGAACAGATTTTATAGACACCCTGTAGAGCATACCTGCACGTTTGGATGTATATCTAGTTCAATTCCGTATCACGATTCGTTTTGGCTGGCTAATTGCGAACGCAAACTTAACTCATTGCCAATGTGAACGTCGATTAGATATTCCAACTGCATTACCTAACGGATTTCGTTCATAAAAAATAGAGTATCGATTCGTATTATTG
>NW_017147781.1:0-286 GCF_001652005.2 Ceratina calcarata | reverse complement strand
TCTTCCTAAGCGAGCAGACAGACTGGTCACTCTGTGTTCGGGAGCTCGAATGGAAAATCTTTAATTATAGATATTTCATGTACCTTATACCTTGCATTTTTATGTAGCCAGCTCTCGGTCTATAAATCTTTAATCAAAGCACTTGACACACTTGCTCTTGACAGATAACCTCAAGATTCTAAGGTCCCGCATAAAGAATACAGCAGTAATGTAAAACTGGAATAAAACCGTTCCTAACAATAGCAAGATACTAAAGAAAAAATTAAGGAAACGCAGACATAACGTT
>NW_017147780.1:0-286 GCF_001652005.2 Ceratina calcarata | reverse complement strand
TGTTTATTCCGCGAGTTTTGTATAATGATCAAATGATTGAAAGATATTGGAATACCAACTAGGAGTGCGATATTTAACTTGATTGGAATTAATTTACCACCGAAAATAGAGAAGTTGATATTAGAAAAGAAAGAACAAATAGAATATTTGGATCGATTTGAAACAGTAGCAGAAAGTACTATTCCTATTCTTATTACCCTACACTCACTCTTTTTCTTCTCATATTTTTAATTTAAGACAGACTTTTGTTATGGAGAATGAAATTTCTGAGACAGGTATGAACAAG
>NW_017147779.1:0-286 GCF_001652005.2 Ceratina calcarata | reverse complement strand
GTTTCGCGTTTCGGGTTCGTTTCGTTTTCAGTGGTCGGTGTTTCTTCGATTCGCTCGCGTCTTTCTTTCGTCTGTTTCGTTCTTTGTTAGTTTTTACTGTTATTGTTTATTGCTTTCCGTTTCGTTCGATTTTTCCGTTTTTCGCTCGTCGGATTCGTTTGAGTTCGATGGTCGGTGTCTTTCCGATTCGTTCTCGTCTTCTCGTCTGTTCTGCTCGTTTGTTATTGTTTATTGTTATTGTTTATTGATTTCCGTTTTCTTTGTCTTTTCTTGTTTCGCGTTTCGG
>NW_017147778.1:0-286 GCF_001652005.2 Ceratina calcarata | reverse complement strand
GGACAGAGGATCATATCATTGTAAAGCGACGAACGAATTCGGCACGATTATGTCGGAGAGCGTAGACGTGTCGTTCGGATACATATTGGAATTCAATTTAAAACGGTCGGAGACGAGAGCGTGGAAAAAACGCGGAGACGAGAATTGGGGAAAGGCGGTGTACTGCGATCCACCGCAATAGTTTAGTGGAGTGAAATATTATTGGGCGAGAGACTACTTTCCGAACTTCGACGAGGAGGACAAGAGAGTGTTCGTGTCGTACGACGGAGCGTTGTATTTCTCCGCG
>NW_017147777.1:0-286 GCF_001652005.2 Ceratina calcarata | reverse complement strand
GACGATGAATCGTAGTTACAATGCCTGTGTTTATAAGCGATTCTTTTATTCAAAACAGATTGTTTTAATTGAAATAATGACCAGACCATACCAGATTTGAGTTTCCTCTTTCTGAGGTACCAGAAAACCTGACGACCAGAAAATATTCTCATATAAGGACGAAAAGTGTATTCTCGTAAATCTATATTTTTGGCTAATTGTGTTGGTAACATTGAGTCTACCCCCTTAAGTCATCGCACGCCTTTATAAAGAGTCCAGGCGATGACTTTGACCATTTCACGGACTA
>NW_017147776.1:0-286 GCF_001652005.2 Ceratina calcarata | reverse complement strand
TATAATTTCTGTAATAAAATAATATAAAACTTGTTTATTCAATAAAACAATCACACTAATATAATAATATTTATCAAGCATAGCACAAGCTTTAATATTCTCTATTCATGCATTAGAAAAGAAACAAACTTGTGTTAGAAATTACTTAAATAATGTGAAAATTGATAATCAAATAAATTAGTCAGACTAATATAATTATAATTATAAAGAATAACACAATCTTTAATTCTCTATTTATAATTAAGTATTAAATAATATGAAAATTGTTGATATGATTGACATGTAT
>NW_017147775.1:0-286 GCF_001652005.2 Ceratina calcarata | reverse complement strand
TGGCGGAGCCCCTAAGATTAGGTCTGACTGGACCTAGAATAAAATTCTCATTTGCACCGCAGGTATCTTGGAGCCATTTAACAATCTCTGAATGGGTGGCGGATTGATCGAGACTGGTGATTAGGATTTCTTTGAATTTTTTGGGACATGAAATTGATATCTCACCTGGTGAGAAGAGAGAGATAATCTTTTGTAGTGATAATCCCTATTTGTTGATAATCCCTGAGTATGGGAGCTATTTCTTTATCTTTAGACCTAGGGATTTCGAGAATTAGTCCTCCATTTA
>NW_017147774.1:0-3214 GCF_001652005.2 Ceratina calcarata | reverse complement strand
GTATAGAATTGTCAGATGATAAACAAAACCCTTTAACCAATTCTCAATAACTTTTCCCTCCACAATCTAACATCCCACGACGGGGATTAGTAATGATTTCACAATACCAAGGTACTCGAACACATACATAAAAGCCAGGGACTAGATGGGAGCTGATGAGTAGTTGAATACGCAGCAACGCGACATAGCCGGTAGTCAGTAACTCGAGAGCGGTCGTATCACTCGTTCGTTATTACTTCCAATTGAAATTTTCGTAAGTTTCACCTTGATCATATTCTTATTTTATTCATAATAAATCCCATAATTCTTCATACGGTTAAGTGTCTCGTAATTCATATATTTACGTGTCAATTAAAGAAACTACGAAATATAATTACATTCCGTTAATTAATAGTTCATTAGAATGCTAAAGTGTTATCGTTAATTTACTAGCTGGATTCATGTTCTCTGTAGATTAATGAAACGAACTTNACAGAGATCTGCCCTGTCCGGTTCAACGTTTAGCGTTTACAAGAACCAACTGAATAGAGATCTGCCCTATCCAGTTCAACGTTTAACATGTACTTAGAATAGAACGAAAGAATCATTTCAACGCTAGAAAATACGTAATGAAGACGTTTGCAAGCGTATTGTTAATAATTATCAGTATTTTTTAGGAGAATGTTTATATAAATGAGCTTCGAATTTAATGAGAAACGGGGTTATGGAAATAAAGACTGGATTTAATTCTTTTTTAATTGAGGCAAAACCAAATTTATTACGATCTGAAAAACGCCTGTGTTCCCTGTATACAGAAATTTGTATTTACTTTATATTCTGTTTATATCGGATCGCCCCGTTGTTCTTCATCCGTTCGCATGCAACTATTGAAACTCCATTAATTTGAACCCGAATTTGTGGTACGCTTTTTAATTGTCTGAATTTAGTAAAAAATATTTATTTTAATCGCATATGTATCCAAGTACGGTTAATAATATTGTGCGATAAATATGTTCATATTTTTATTTCAACTTCGAGGGATCTCATGATATTTTGTCGAGAGTCGGCAGATCGAGGAACAAAAGTATCCGTCAAACTCCCCGCTATTCTCTTTCAGGTAGTTCCTTAGGTGCCAAAAGGGCAATTTTATGGCTGGTGGGTCGAAATCCCCAAGTATTCTTGGAGACGATATTTTTCGTGATCGTCGCATGCGATCTTTCTGTCGAAACTTCTTTCTACTTGCAAATAGCACATATATTATTATTACACTAAAATTGATAATCATTATTTTTTTAATTCGTATTCACTTTATTCACTTTTAAGTATAATAACAGGTAGAAATAATGAAATCATTAAGATATTTATTTCATAACTTCGTCATGAGTTTCTACGCGATAATTTTCTTTTATGTCATTGATGATCCTATCAAAGGAACGTGTGCATAAACAGTTTCATACTGTACGTTAAAGATATGAATTCTCACAACTATAGTTGTCAATTTCTTCCGTGAGACTACGTAGATAGTAAATGATCGACAAGTATTCTAAAACGATATCGATTGTTAATTAAATTGTAAGATGTTGAAGTCAAGAAGTTACTAATTTTTGCGAAGTGGGAAGCACAGCAGGAAGTCTTGTTGCGGTTAAGTTATTTGAAATAGATAAGTAGGGTCTGTGTTACGAACGGTAGGCTGAAAGGACAATATTTTCCGAGACACTTCTCCGCGTTCGTCTAGGTAAATATTCGTATTGCATCTGTATAGGTATTATATGTATGTAGCCTCTCGAATTCGACATTCTATTCTCAGCGAACAGATCAACAATTGCAATGGCGAGAATTCATATCTTTAACATACAGTATGAAACTGTTTATATAGAAAGACCCCCCGCAGCGACAGGGAGACGAGACAGACAGAGGAAGGAGACCGAAACGACCAATGAACGGGGTGAAAAGCACCCCTGGTCACCGAAAAAGTAGAGAGTAGGAAAACCAGGGGGCTTAGCCCCGGGAAGGACATAAAAAGAGCCGGAGCGCGAACGCGGGCTATCAGTGGCCTACCGATCGTGCCCTTCGAGAGATCAACCGAGTGACAGTCGACGCGAACCGACGCGAGTGCAACCATCGCCATGAACCGACAATTCGCGAGAAACACAGAGAACGAAAGAACGTATCTAGTCGCGATAGTTCCCCAAGATTTCCCGAAAGTACTGATGAAATTCGCGGAAACCGAAGAGTTCGGCGATGCACTGAGTGAGTGCGTGCTGAGATACACCGAGGAAGCGAGGAAACAGAAATCTCTAAACTACACGAGACCCAGCTTCCTCAACTTCCATCAAAAGAACGGAGGGATCCTATTGACATGTGAGACGGAAGAAACAGTCAGGTGGATCAAGGTCGCGATCAAACACGTGAGAATGAGAAACGGACGAGAGTTGAAGGTCGAGGAACGACAGGCGCTGGACAATAGGTTTTTGGCCGAGGGCAGATGCACGCACTCGCGATACAACGGTAGGAACATATTAGAGACGATAATGAAATACAATCGCGGACTAGACACGTCGAGATGGATAGTCACGAGAGAGAAACAGACGAGGACGGGACTTATCATCACGATCGAACTGGAGGGCAGATCGGTAGGCACACTGAGAAAATTAAGAAACAAGATCCCCCTGGATCAGAGCCGGGTGCATAGATTTAACGTGATATCGGTCACTCCGTCGATGAGAGACATAAACCAGGAGAGGAACGAAGGACTGACGTTGGACGTCACGGACGATGATTTCGGACCGCTGCTCGGCGGCGAAGGCGGATACTCGCCCGAGTCGCCGACGTCGGAATACTCGCAATGCGACAGATCCACGAGCACGTCGTTCGATACGGACGGCGACGAATTCATTCTATCGGCGGAGCTTGACCGCTTCACGAACATGGACATTGACGTAGAACCGGAAAAGCACGAGCCGACGGCAAGGGGCACGCTCCAGCAAAAACCGATGCTCCGTCTGAAAAGACAAAAGGTAAAACACTCTCAAAGATCGATAAAGTAGAGATAGCCTAGAAAATTAACAAACGTAACCAAACTTATTACCGAATTACAGAAAGAACCCCGCTGAAAACGGCGACAGCGCGACCCGCCCAGAGCGGAGACGACTCGGGCTACAGCTCGGCGGACGTTGTGGCCGCTTGGCGCCACTAGTCAGAACCGATGGCTAGGGAGTTCGGCCCTCTAGCTATC
>NW_017147773.1:0-286 GCF_001652005.2 Ceratina calcarata | reverse complement strand
TGATTATTATCTTCTTGTTTACATTGATTATTTGTCTTGTTCGTCGTCTTCTTCCTGTTCTTCGGGTGGAGTTGTATCTTCATTCAGATGATTCCATCCTGTTGATCAGGCGGTTGCGAAAGTATTTCGAGAAGTATTTTCCTCGTTCTCTTTGCATTTGGCTGGGCGGACCTGCTGAATTCTTCTTCGTTGGATGTTCGCGTTTTCCTGTGCAAGTGGACCAGAAGATGCATTATTAATGAAAATATTGCTCCCTTATATTTGGTGCATAGTTCATCATTTGTTG
>NW_017147772.1:0-286 GCF_001652005.2 Ceratina calcarata | reverse complement strand
ACTATCCGATCACGGATCAAATCTTCTTTTAATGCCCCGTACTCACACGATTCGGTCAAGGTATGAAGAGCTGTTATGAATGTATCAACACTTTCTCCGGCTGTTTGAATTCTCGAATTGAACTTGTAGCGTTCAAAAATTGTGTTTCGTTTTGGTGAGAAGTATGTATTAAATTTATCTTTTACCTCTTCCAAAGTCGTGGTGTTTTCCAGCTGGGGTAAAATTTGGTTCAAGATTTCTTCCGACTTTTCGCCCATGCTGTAGCACAGCAAATCAATCTTCTCCT
>NW_017147771.1:0-287 GCF_001652005.2 Ceratina calcarata | reverse complement strand
GGCCAACTTTCAATTCTTACAATGTTCATCGTCTCCTGCATCTCACCAATGATGTTAGACGTCTTGGTAATTTAGACAATTTCTCTGCTTTCCCCTACGAAAACAACATGTCCATTTTTCGAAAGTATNGCAAAACGTTGATTCATCAGATATTCGAGTCTGAATGCCGATGGGTAAAGGTAATCGTTCCTCCCAGTACAAAAAAGTAGAATTTCAGAATGTACTGTTGGGCATAGATACACGCGACAATTGCTGTACGTTAAAGGATGCAACTATTTGCGTAATTA
>NW_017147770.1:0-286 GCF_001652005.2 Ceratina calcarata | reverse complement strand
TCATAAGTTCTATTTTTGAGAATATCATTTATGATTGATCAGGTTACTCGAGAAATAAGAAAAGAAATTTTTATTTAGTCTACCAAGTCTTTGAGCGCATCGTAAGCGGTTCACAAAAGCCATCTGACGTGGTACCCAGTTGACGAACTGAAACGCTTCTTTTTTTATTAGTTGATCCTGAAAACATGTTTATAATCTTCGTAGTATGCACCGTGTATTAATTTTCGGACAGATTTCTAAGTGGAATAGTTTTTTCAACATTGAACCACTCAACTTAATTTTTTCG
>NW_017147769.1:0-286 GCF_001652005.2 Ceratina calcarata | reverse complement strand
TACGCCGCTGAAAGCAATACGCTGCTGGCACTTGGTACGCGAGACGGTCGATACGGCCGCGTAAGACAGCTCCCGGGTCGCTGGAAGCAATACGCCACTGAAAGCAATTCCCAACTATAGAATAAAAAAATGAGACGTCTGCTTCTTACTATAATGAACTACAACATATTTTACATACTGAAGAAAATAAAGACAATACCCTACCCCATACTGAACAAAATAAAAAATATCCTATCCCACACAGAACGAAATAAGATATAAATCCCTGTACAATATTCTACCCCAT
>NW_017147768.1:0-286 GCF_001652005.2 Ceratina calcarata | reverse complement strand
TGTGAGTGTATGTATATTTAGAGTTTGAAAGCCACAGGAAGGTCTCATCAATCTCACGCGAGACTTCCGACATGCCACTGCACTCCATCGCGGATTCTTTCTCTAACCTTCGATTCGATGTCTAAAGCTTTTAGAAGTTCTTCTTTTCTTTAAAGATAGTGTTTGTCACGCCAAAGAATAAAATTAATTTCACATCAATCGTCTTTCTCGTCTTCGTTTCATTACACTTGATTGTTTTATGAAACTATAGAATACGATGCTATTGTTACACATTATTTAATTTTTT
>NW_017147767.1:0-286 GCF_001652005.2 Ceratina calcarata | reverse complement strand
GGCATGACAGACAGTGAAGAGAGGAGCGGTTCGAAAATTAAATGCGCGTCCAGAAGTCTGAGGGAATCTTTCATTGGATATAAAAGAGTGCCACTCTGAACGTCAGAGTCTTCCGTGTCGTCTGTCGTCATAGTATTAATCTTAGAATCCTAAAAGAATAAAACTTTGTTAATATATAAGAAAGTTTAACAGAAACATAAAATTTTATTTTGATTTTATGTTGAATTTCAAGTACCTTCAAAGACTTTTGCTCGGTATGAAAGACCTGAGACGACGAAATTGATAT
>NW_017147766.1:0-286 GCF_001652005.2 Ceratina calcarata | reverse complement strand
GTATTTCTACTCCCGCTGACGCTGGTGTTATGGGAGGACACACTGATGTCCTCCATCGCTGCCACCACAAGTGCCCGGTACTTCTGACCACGACGCGCACCCTTGATAGCCTCAAGAGTGCGGCCGGGTACTCTTGACATAAGATATTGGTTAAGAAACCGGACACCCTGATGGACAGCGATGGCCTCCTCCCTTGCCATGAGACGTATCTCCTCATCTCCCCACCTACGTTTAGCCTCGGGCAGGTCTATCTCCTCATTGACGATGGCCGGATGTGCCCTACGAC
>NW_017147765.1:0-286 GCF_001652005.2 Ceratina calcarata | reverse complement strand
CATTTAAAATTCTCCCATAGCATAATCATAAGACGTATAATTTTTTACAGAGATTGTACAGCTAGTAAAACCTTAAGTTGTTTGATCCAACATTAAACAAATTACTCAGTTTTGAAATGTGTCGGGATATTAATGTCCACTGTCTACAAAGCACATTAACTAAATTATTTAAGTTCACTAAAATGAAATAGGAATTTATTTCAAATCATATATTCATTAAACGTTTTGAATTGATAGCTCAAAAAAATTAAGAATCAAAGTAAATGTTCCAATTTTTGTTCTCAAT
>NW_017147764.1:0-286 GCF_001652005.2 Ceratina calcarata | reverse complement strand
GATAACAGCAGATCAGCAGATTCTCTGACTTCAGATCCGCTTTCAAACCTGCTTGGCGTATTCCTGCGGTCGTGAGTTCGTCGGTAACAGATAATGGCACTCAAATGGTAAAATTTTTTTATCGAGTCGCCAAAAATAATTTTTACAATCATTTCATCCTCATCAAAGAATTGTAATTAATTCGGAATATGTGAGTTTTCGGAAATGCAGCTCTATTTTTAACCAATTCCGGTATGATTCACCTTTTGCATGTCCAATAACAGGAATACCATTTGCGACATTGTTT
>NW_017147763.1:0-1498 GCF_001652005.2 Ceratina calcarata | reverse complement strand
CTAAAAGTTTTAGTTAGCAGTATAACAAATTTCATCAAAATCTGATTGTTATTTATATTATCAATCCCATAATTAATGTTCTGTACTAATTTACATAATTTAGAACAAAAATTTGTTGCAAACAAAATGAACGATAGTGAACTCATTTTAAGAAGGAATCTGATCAAGTATAATTTATTCCTTGAATATTTTATTCGAGCAACGCCCAAATCATTGTCGATTGATCACGAGATTAAGTGATTAGGAAATGAGCTTAACGATTTGGGATAATTAATCAGTGACGAAATGCCGTGCTCGAAAATGACGTAGTATTTAGTGATTGTTCTACTTTAAGCAATGTGAGTGGATTTCAAAACAACGGGGGATGAAAATGTTTCATCAAGATATTTCGGAATCATGGAAACATACGGTGAAATGACATTTACGTTATAGTATTTTAAATGTACAGAACATAAAGAAGCATGCAAATTATGTAAATTGAATCATTAATGTCGGTGGATCAAGACGTACGTGGATGCGATTCTAGATCATGGTTACATAAAACTGTACGCCTATTCAGTGGAATAACCGTGTTAGCTTTTGTAAAAAATCGAACACGAGGTTGTGTTCTTTTTTCACTTATGTAGGTTCCAACGTAAAACAGGAAAAGAAAACCCGATCTTCTGCATTTTATACATATTCAAAATCTTTATTCATATCTCATTTTGATTTCTTCCGTGACATTTTTCGGCACTCTCTCCTTGTTTCGAAACTGTCCTTTTTTTAAGTGCAATTAATCANAATATGCAGTAGTTCCTTATAACATTTTACGTTTAAATTCGTATATAAAGAATTTTAATAAATTTAGTCTGAGAAATCAAATTATTCAAAGTCAGAGAGTAATGCTATCATGTTACAAAGTATAATATTATACGTCAGGAAATATAGATAGAAAATGGGCGGGCAGAAGTTGAATGGGCGAATGTTAATGAAATAGCGATGCAACTGTGGTTGGTAACGGTATTTCGAGTACGGTCGTCGATCCACATGGCTGATCTTGATCTTCCTCCTCTCCTCTATCTTCCAGCCGCAAACGGAGGAAAGAGGATCGAGAGACTCACGATGATCACGATCAGCCGGCCGTGTACTTGAGACGGCCTCGTTAGATCTGCCGTTTGTCAAATCTCAAGAACCGGTTTATTTAGCCAGCTTTAACCCGTATATGTATATTTAACACTTTCGATATCGAAACTCTCATCGACTTTTGTTTATTGGATTTGTATGGAAAATTTGTTATGAACTGGATTATTTTTGGGTACACAGCTTTTCGGAATCAGTAATTGAAGTGTCGTTCCAACCAATTCAGGTCTTTCAGTGCAGGAAATTGGAAGGGGGATATGACATTTTTAAACCCCTCCAATTGATGTGAAATAAACCTTGGCCTCCTTTCGAGATGTTATCTTTTTTCAACTTTATTATTGACATTGCGAACTTTTAAATAACCTTTAATTACTACCAT
>NW_017147761.1:0-286 GCF_001652005.2 Ceratina calcarata | reverse complement strand
AAGTAGTCAAGATATGTTGTTTAAATTATCATTATAAATCCGGATAAAAAAATTGAAAAACGCGACCTTCATATTTTTCCTTATCTTTTCACTTAACCTCAATTTTTTCGCCATCTTTTATACACGTAATTTAGTAAACTAATCCTCTTGACTGCTAAAAAAATCTCAGGTTGTTTGGCCCAATTTTACAAAGGTTATTCAATTTTAAATAGCGTGTGTTCAGTTCTGCTCTTAACACTAGATTGCCCAAGGAAGTAATTTTGACTGTTTTTGGGCAAATGTACAA
>NW_017147760.1:0-286 GCF_001652005.2 Ceratina calcarata | reverse complement strand
AGTATGTCGTATTTCAACCTTAGCAGCTATTGCCCATAATCCGCACATCAGTACAGGGCAGATTTCGTGTGGTATGGACATTTGTCAAAGCAGTGTTGTGCGTATTCTTGATTCGGAGAACTTTCATCCATACCACCTGTCAGTACATCAAAAGCTACGTGAACGAGACTTTGAAAAACGCGTACAGTTCTGTGAATGGTTTTTCCATCAGATGCAAGATTCAAATGGTTCTTTGTACAGACTATTTTATGGACTGACGAAGCCACATTCACAAATTGCAGAAATG
>NW_017147759.1:0-286 GCF_001652005.2 Ceratina calcarata | reverse complement strand
TCCAAGGAGCGGGCGTTGTACAAATCAGAGGAGGCTGCGAGGCAAAACTCGGCAACGTAAAACTATTAACGCAAGAGACAATAACGGCGACACGGGAACAATCCATCAGCCCATTGATCAGGCTAAATACATCCAGTATCCTCCCAGAATTAACACCGAATAACGTCGAAATGATCAGGGAACATCAGGAGAAGACCAAGACAGTAGGAGCAGAATATTTAGATTCCAATTTACTGGCCTTGGAAGATATTGAAAAACAGGCCAAAGAACTTGCAGCTCAGGAACG
>NW_017147758.1:0-286 GCF_001652005.2 Ceratina calcarata | reverse complement strand
TTCATTGTTCCTACTTTTAATTCCATCAGGAACTCTCATGTAAATTTCGTCCTTCAACGTACCATTTAGAAATGCTGTCTTAACATCCATATGATGTACTAACAAGTCAAATTGATTTGCAAATGCCATAATGAATCTAAAACTTGAAATTCTTGCAACCGATTCAAATGTCTCGTTATAATCTATTAAATATTGCTGACTAAAACCTCGTGCAACAAGACGAGTCTTATATTTTAATGGATTTCCATGATCATTCATCATTTTTAATTGTAAATACCCATTTACA
>NW_017147757.1:0-286 GCF_001652005.2 Ceratina calcarata | reverse complement strand
TAAACAAGTATTATTCAAGCACTAAACGATAATACAACTTGAAATTTATAATGTTTTATAAAGCATTGATTTATTTATATCAGAAATAGATGAAAGTTTGAGAGACGATCGCATTTCTTAATTTTCTTATCTGAATTTGTAATTAACATTTGAATAAGTTAACTATTTATATGAGATAACAGTATGCTGAAAATTTTATAGAAATTAGTTATCATAGTTATGAGCTATAATTAGGTAAGCCGGTGAAAACCGCAGTTTCGACATGTTTCGATACTTTTCGATTAAA
>NW_017147756.1:0-286 GCF_001652005.2 Ceratina calcarata | reverse complement strand
CGGAGACCAACGTTTACCGTGCGGAGCGGTGTTTACATCGCGTCACCGAGCATAAGAAGTGTTATTCCAGTTCTTATACTTGGGAACCGTCAGTATTTCCTCCAATTTCGTGTATATTTCCGAGAATTCGTAATCGAATTTTCGAAACACTTATTACGTTAATAATTGCAGGCTAAGCTATGCTCTTAAACACTGCACCATTTCAATCTTCAAACAGAAATAATTTATTTATAGTGTGGGACTCCACAGAACGCATGCGTTTCTTCCAAAGTATTCTCGCCAAGAA
>NW_017147755.1:0-286 GCF_001652005.2 Ceratina calcarata | reverse complement strand
CTTCTTCTTCCTCCGACGTCGTCGTCGTCGACCGCCGCTTCATTTTCCGTTCCGTGGCTCGTGCATTGTCACGTGCCGTGACTTTGTTTCAACGAACTTCAACCTCCTTCCAAAGCCAACGTCGATTTCTTGATGATTTGATAAAACAGTATCTCAAGAAAATGGAATTAAATCCAATTTTTTTATATATTCCATTCGCAAAATAATTTCGTCATATCCATATAAATTTTATTTCCTAGTTTTAAGAATACTTGAATCCAGTACAAAGATCGTACGTTTCAGGATT
>NW_017147754.1:0-286 GCF_001652005.2 Ceratina calcarata | reverse complement strand
AGATCCGTGGAGTTGCAATACACTTTTCTCAATTGATCTCAAGAAGAATTCTCGCATGTTTCATACATGTGTGTGATACAAGTCGACTTATAAGTGGTTAAGCCGTACGTACCTCGAGAGGTAGATACATCCCCAAGCATCCCTCAGAATTCTATTTTCCAGCCAGATTGTCGTGTTGCTTCCGTTGAAATACATCTTCAAGTGTTCTCAATAAGAATTCATGCAGGTTTCATACATATGTGTGATACAAGTCAACTTACAGTCTGCTAAGCCGAACGTACCTTAA
>NW_017147753.1:0-286 GCF_001652005.2 Ceratina calcarata | reverse complement strand
AAATACACATTCTTATTCTATCTTAAATAATTCAGGACTAATCGGTTAATTAGTTTGTTCATCGCTAATTATTCCTTAACTAGTCGAGCTAGAAGGAAATTGTGTACAATCTTTCTTGTAGAGGACGTATTTAACGAGTTAAGTATAATTTTTGGCAACAAATTTCGTTTTTCCTCAAATACTCCTAAACCGTTAGACCTAACGGAAAAATTGCAATTTTGAATTATTAAGGAAAAACACTGACCAATGAGAGCGCGCGTAAGGCCTGCGCTGACCAACGGCCGAG
>NW_017147752.1:2234-3295 GCF_001652005.2 Ceratina calcarata | reverse complement strand
CGGTCAAGGTTTTTAAATTCTTCTAGAAGAGATAAAACTTTTTGTCATATTGTTTAATACCAGATTGCCGGAGCTACTATTAAAAGATATAATAAAAACTGAAGTTCCAGTAGTAGCATTAAATTGTACTAAAATGCAAGAAAACACAAATATAGGACATTAATTTATACAAACTGTCGATAGGTTTAGCGTTAATCATGGTATGCATGTTGTTAATAATATGTAGAAATATGTGTAATACAAACATCTACGTTTCTTGGAAATGCATCAGATGTTTGCCTGTCAGGATTTTGATAATTGCACATTAATTATATGTTGTATATCATATTTGACTGAAGGGTTGTAGCAAGTTAATTCAACGAACCGTCGAAAGTAGTTGGAACTTCCGATTGCTAGTTCCATTCGCACTGACTTTGATTAATGGTCTGCCGAACCTTTCCACTTGAACCAGACCCTCGACCTGAGTTAACTATAGGTGTCTTAGTTAGTTCTTGCACTGATTTCATACTAGAATCGATTGATTTTAAACGTTCATAAATCTTCAGAATATACACTTGGTATAAATTTTTAATATTTACTATTTAAGTACGAGTAGATGAAATCCTTGACCAACTATGAATGTCTGAATGTTAGCATTGATCCTCGAATCTGTGATGTGTAATTTCTGTAGGTTTTTATTTAATTTTTAATTATTGTCATCTGGTACAACTCGGCCAATACGTTTGCAGTGAATTTTATTATCAAATAAATGCGTTTAAAGAGTGACTAAATCCTGTTGAAATGGAAACATCAGAAATTCACGTTGGCTACGGCGACAATGGTTCGTTTGCGACAATTGAAGTATTATTTTCGATTCCATGCCATTGCGAGCTTGCTTGTTTGTTAGCGTCGATACTCGGTTGAATGTAAATTTCATTATTCGTACCCACGCCCTACTGCAATTTATTAAACAAAATTATTTCGAATATCTTGGTACATTTTTATCAATTTTATTCCTCTCCCAAAGTGTCACTAACAATTACCAAAAATTTGAGTTATCAAAGCCTTAATGTATTTGTATG
>NW_017147752.1:0-1103 GCF_001652005.2 Ceratina calcarata | reverse complement strand
AAAACTGTGTATTAGAATATTAGGAATTAAGCGTTAAAAATTCTTTATGATCAAGAAAAACAAGTTGAACAATTTTATAAACCTGACTCGTCTGTAAATATCATTTTTCCTAAAAATTCATTACTTCAAATATTGGATACAGCTTTTACTACATATCTTAAAATTTTGGCAAAGATTTTACAGCTCATACAATCTTCATAAGACTGTTATATAAATTCTAAGTTGATTATTTAACTAAAAATTGAACGATTCATATGTATGGAAATATTTATTCTGACACGAACGATAGACTCGTTCACAGCGCCTTCGTGGGAACGATTCCGGCGCTAACGACGGAGCTTGTCGATCGTCAATTCATCAACGAGTAGAAAAAAGAAGTATCTCATCGGATTAGCATAATCGTCACGATGATCGATGGCTCGGTTCTTGCAAAACCGGAAGCGAACGTTAATTACCGCCGCTTTGGTACTCTTCCTTTTACTCTTTATCTTCTTGAAACTCTGCGGTGAAAAGATTTCCCGAGGAAGAGCCGCGAAGTCGAACTTCCAAGACTCCTTTTGTTGGGAGATTTCGGATAACCGAGTTAGACTAACTGGGTAATTGTTTGGCCTCTTCTTCTTTCCTCGCTTAAGGGATTGGATTTTTCGTGTGCAATCTTCTTATTCGAGAGAAAATAGAGAACTCGCTCGATTCATTTAATTTATCTACTCGGACTGGCTAATAATTAAAAGACAATTTAAGTAATTTTAAACATAGTTAAAATTGTACTACAACAGCTTTCTTTATTTTTTCCAGGGGAACTGGAGGGCACACCACCGGGACCAGTTGGTAAGCAATTTGCTGAATCCTATTAGAGTAACACTCGCTCGGTGAAACTCACGCGAAACTCCGGCCAATGACATGCATTAGCTACTTTTTATTTTTCTCTCCTCACGTTAGTTCGCGTGCCAACCTCGAGGACACGTAACTGTGATCCACCGGCGCCTTGCACGACAATTAACTTTGCACAGGTGCGCCAGCTCGGCTTCTAAATTCTGTCAAATCATTGAAACAAGTTGGCAAATTATTAATTTATAATTAGATGATTTTCAATACCTTTGTGG
>NW_017147751.1:0-286 GCF_001652005.2 Ceratina calcarata | reverse complement strand
TACTTCGAACTCGTGAGATCATAAATTATTGAAATTTTTCCTCTCTCGAGACTTCTTCGTATTTATTTTCTTTTTTAAGTTCGCTATTTCATGATTATGATACTTTTTTATTTATATAATGCGTAGAATTGATAGTGACAGATTTGCCGAAATGCTTATTTTTTGCTTAGAATTTGCTTATTTGGTGTTCATGGTATAAAATGTGGTATTAAAATTTCATGGTTTAAATTGAAAAGGTGGAATTGTGTTATTAATTTTTAATTTCTTATCACATAATCCTATTAAG
>NW_017147750.1:0-286 GCF_001652005.2 Ceratina calcarata | reverse complement strand
CTTCTACTCTTCTCTAATTGTTTTGTATTTTAAACTGCATCTGTAGCCTTTTATTGTTTATTCATATATGTATTCATATACATATGCGAAGCGAGTTCAAAATTCAGTGAGCTATTTGTACACTTTGGAAATTTATTAATTCTTTTATAAATCCATATAAAAAAAAGAGGATGAAAAACGAGAGAAGGGAAGCAGAGAGAGAAAGCGGGAGAAAAGAATCCTCGTGATTGCCCCCTCCGAGTACGTTCGTTGTCGCGTTCATTGATCAACCGCGTTTCTGTGCCAC
>NW_017147749.1:0-286 GCF_001652005.2 Ceratina calcarata | reverse complement strand
TATTAAAATAGTTATTATATCTGGAATTCTCATGTTGAATAGTAAAATATTTCATTCTTCAAGTATAAATGCAACGTTGAGAGAATTTTATAAAATTGTTAATATATGCTTGAAGAATATTTTAAAGTTGAAATCACGTCATTTAATTGTAAGATACACGATAAAAAATAGAATTGTTGCAGTCAGGTACAATCCAATAAAAAAATGCCAAAACCGCATATTAGAATTTCGTAAAAGTTTATCAGTTTACATATTGAACATACCTTTTGTCCACATTTCTTAAACT
>NW_017147748.1:0-286 GCF_001652005.2 Ceratina calcarata | reverse complement strand
TTACAAATACTGTGTTTAGTGAAAAATATCTTAACAATGTAGGAAGCCGTTGCCGATTTGGTTCGCGAGCTGCGATGCGATAAAACAAGAGACTCGCGAAAAGGAGGCAGTTGACGACAGTTACCGAAAAACACTAGACGTGCGTACTCGAGCGTTCCAATTTTTGTAATTCCCGTAATTGATTTCTCCTGAATACATACTCCCGATCTCCATTTATACAATAAAACACTATAACAATGAACAGATAATGACGGCGCATTGTTTCAATCGTGGTACCGTAATGGTA
>NW_017147746.1:0-286 GCF_001652005.2 Ceratina calcarata | reverse complement strand
CTCTTATGGTAATCGGTAATAACCCAAAGAAAACTTCACTTTGATTTTGAAAATAACCCAGAAAAAACGGTGATAAACTCTTGAAAAATGTCATATCGAATCGACAGTGTTTTATAAACAAATTTCTAAAAAAATAATCATCATTCATGCACTTTAAAGAATGTTATTGATTAAAATATAATAAAAAAATACAAACTCGTCGATAAGAGTCCTATCCTATTTCTACTAATATTTTTTCAACCATCAGAGCATAGTGAGTGTCGATTTTCAGTTAAATTTTTTATCT
>NW_017147745.1:0-286 GCF_001652005.2 Ceratina calcarata | reverse complement strand
TTACTATTTATTATTTCATTTGCATGTAATAAGAATTATTTATTTGAAAGCTTTCAAAGATGACAACTTCTGACGTGAAATGTTTATAATAACATGTGTAAAGAAATTTATATTAATATGTATCAAATATATTTTTAATACTAGAACTCTTCTTTTTGATAACACCTTTATATCTATTTAGTATATATACTTATAGAATTTTTTCTATTGATTCTCACGATTTCTCCCAACGCTCAAATTCCTCTTGAATATAGTAAGCGAATCTGGAGTTAAAAATCTAATTACT
>NW_017147744.1:0-286 GCF_001652005.2 Ceratina calcarata | reverse complement strand
GCGACTACGACCATCGGGAGCTTCCAGAAGGGCGAGTTATTTTTGCGAAATAAACCAGGTTTTTTGTTTTGATTAATAGCTTTCGAGTTATTTCAAATTAACACCCGTTCTCCCGGCCGAACCTCGTTAGGGCCGCCTATCCCTAACAATAAAATTTGTATAAAATCGTAATACGGTGCATAATATATATAAAATAAGTTAATAATAAAATACCTTCATAAATGCAACCATGACATTAAAGTTCATTCATTGGGCAACCAATCATACAAAAATCAAATTTGCGTTC
>NW_017147743.1:830-2294 GCF_001652005.2 Ceratina calcarata | reverse complement strand
ATTCGGCTCAAGGGCACATTTGACCCCCTTATCCAGCTAGGCCCTTTTTATGTAATCTGATTCCGAAAGAATATAGTGGTAATCGATTTGATCTTGGTCAATATATTGCAAACTGGAACAATGCAGATGCTCTGGCCACCGAGAGACAGAAGATCCCTTTGCTTTATTTTATTTTGTCGAGGATATCCGGTCAGGCAAAAGAACAATTAACACTCCATAGATTCAATAATTGGGAAGAACTAAAAGAAAGACATAAGATTTGGTATTAGGATAAGAAACACTATTGCCAGATCATGGAAGATTTAAATAATTGTAAACAATTGCATTCCTAAAATGTTACTGGTTTTGACCAAAGATTAATTAAACTATCATCTAGGGTGTGCTTTGAGCGCGATCCATCAATATTCTAACGATCCATCTGAAATACCGGGGAAAAGGAAAGCCGTAGAGGAAACAACACTGAACAGATTCGTTTACCATACCTCGCCGCCAATATCGCAAATGTTACGCTGGAAAGATGTTGATAATATAAACTCAGCTGTACCGCCGCTATCTCCGAAGAACGTGCATTAAATATGCATCGTTATACAAAACGACAATCTTGTAGTACTTGCGGGAAAAGAAATCATGATACATCTCAATGCAGACTTAATCAATCCACTTTTGAACGAAATAGGAGTTAATACGGCGCAAACCCCAACCTCAGATCATTATCAACCTTCAACTTACCGAAATCAGCAGCATCGCTATCAACCTCGTAACGAAACTCCCCAGTATCATCCCCAAGCCCAATATCCGAATCGAATTAAGGGTATACAGGAGCGACGGGCCAACCCCGAATTGATCTTGGAGGCCTCGTGCGGAGAAACTGAGAAACTAGACTTGACAAAGGCCCATAAAGCATAGAATGAAGGTCATACTGACGATGGGGGAGATCCTAGGACAACCAGAAGATTTGGCCTGTGCCTGCTTCGACACGTCGACCTCCCAGCATCCTTTTTGAGGGAGTGGAAATGCGACGTATCATCTGGTTCCTCTCAAGCAGGCCTCTTCCGATGCAGTCAAACTCTCGACTTCGTTTACACGATCCTTCCAGGATGCCATCCGGACTGAGCTTAATTTTATCTACAATTTTTGCAAATAAAAATATATTGCATGATGTCTCACTGGAAACACGCTATCCATTGTGATACGTACATGATGGTACCACTCATTTTCGACGAAATATACGTGATTTCCTTAATCGACAATTCCCTCAGCGTTGGATTGGACGCGGCGAACCAGTCAGTCCTACATCACCTGACCTAACGTCTTTGGATTTCTATCTATGGGGACACGTAAAATAGTTGGTTTATAAATATACGATAGAAACAGAAGATGAACTTTGGGAATGTATTCAAAATGTATTTACCATTATTTCCAATATAGTTGGAATATTTGAAGACCAATTGATTTCTATGAATC
>NW_017147743.1:0-527 GCF_001652005.2 Ceratina calcarata | reverse complement strand
TTTCATTAAAAGGCACTATAGTTTATTATTCCTTCCCGTCATTATTTAAGGTTTTTAAATATGTTAAACAAAAATTATGTTATCCATTGCTGTAGAAGTACATTGTTGTGCAATTTTGTTATCGTGTTAGAGCGAAACCGTGTTATAGCATGTCGTGTTGTAGAAGGACTACCTGCACTTTTTGACGCGACTCACTTTCTCTATGTGTATTATCCCTATGGTAATAGTTTATATTTGCAATTATAAAATTCGAGTAGATTGCAATTTAAACTGAGCTAAATAACTGCGTCGCGAAGTTACTTCAACCGTGTAACGGGAAGTAAAACTTGTTTCATTCCGTTTTATTTATATTTGTCTCATTTCGTTCGATTAGAAGAAATGCATGAAACAATAAAAAACAATAGACAGGTATTATCCATCGTTATAAACATTTCTACGCATCTTCTCCTTCTCATCAAATTGTCATAGAACATTTGTTTCATTCCGCTTCTTTACTGTACATACATACACGAAAGTAATGTATTGCG
>NW_017147742.1:0-286 GCF_001652005.2 Ceratina calcarata | reverse complement strand
TGACATCACGAAAAATATAGAAGGAAGTAACAATTTCTTAACAGTACAGAGTTTTCCAATGTGTCTGAGAGGGTGCGAATGGATGGATTCCAGATGCCTACTTCGGAGACCGGTCTTTTGTTTAGATTCGAGGACGTGGGCTTGTTTTTTCAGAGGGGAAAGCTTAAAAGTCAGGATCCGAATTCGACACAGGCAAAGGGCTTTGTGGGCCCAGCCACTTTTATGCTCTTTTTTACGAATTTTAACAACGTAATTAAATTTTATCATTATTGTAGATTGTATATTT
>NW_017147741.1:0-286 GCF_001652005.2 Ceratina calcarata | reverse complement strand
TGTATGAAACATTTTTTCGTACGACGAACACCTTACGAGTTATTTGAGGTCGTCGTGTTAGGAGACTCACCCTGTATAAAGTATATTTTAATAGAATTATAATAAATTATTACAAACATGTAATATATGCTTATACCAGGGCTGGGATAATTTTTCCCGCACGGTTCGCTTCCCCTGTCTTTCGCCCGTATTTCGATCCCCACTACTATTCTCCTCATGCGCCTTCACTGACTGTCTGAGCATTCGTTAAATATTTTTGAAACGGTTTGAATAGAACCGATATGCG
>NW_017147740.1:0-286 GCF_001652005.2 Ceratina calcarata | reverse complement strand
GATTCGTCGTTCTTATTGGCGCCCAGTGCGCCACCGGAAAATCGTAGCAGGTGAGCAATTCTTCTCGGTCTTTCAGACCACTTTGATGGCTGCTGAATATTTATCGCCCTATTTTGCCAGCATTCCATCGAGCACCTTATTTTCTGACTCTCTAGCTTGCTTTTACTTCGATGGTACCGACTTTGGCAGCGAGGCTAGCACGTTGGCGGTTTTATGCACCAGACACCGGTGGTGCCGGGTATCCGGAAAAACCTTCGCCCGCGCACTCCAGAATCCTATGCCGCTA
>NW_017147739.1:0-286 GCF_001652005.2 Ceratina calcarata | reverse complement strand
ACCAGGCTTTCTCACGTTAAGGAAGGATCGTCCTATAGGAAGAGGTGGAGGAATTCTCTTTCTTATACGCAAAAGTATTGTTTACAATGAACTTGACGATTTAGTTTCTCCTGATGTATCGGTAGAACTTTGTGGCATTCGTATTAATAATGTTCAACTTGTATTTGATTTAATTGCTTGTTACAGATCTCCAGGTAGAATTCTTTCTGAAACCAAATGGAATATTTTGGATAAAAATTGTTTAAAGAACTCTAATACACTTTTAGTAGGTGATTTTAATTCGCAT
>NW_017147738.1:0-286 GCF_001652005.2 Ceratina calcarata | reverse complement strand
TCTCTAGATAGTTATAGTCAATTATAATAATATGTATTAAGCGATAACCGACTGTAGGAAAAAAAAGGAAGTAGGGTTCATTTCAATGTAAAACTTTAATGAAGTCTTACATTCATGCCTCAAATCTACCCGTGTCCAAAAATTCACGCGCACCCTCCATTCGTTTATCATCTATTCCATTTTCTTGATTCTCAATTATTTCACTCATACTTCATGTCACACATCACATTATTGGCACCTTTGCGTAAGTTCCTCACATGACGTCATAAATTATGATTTAATATCG
>NW_017147737.1:0-286 GCF_001652005.2 Ceratina calcarata | reverse complement strand
TGTATAAATACTATCTATATACATCTATAATTTAAAAAGATATACTAAATATATACACAATCTATTAATAATATTACACGCATATATTTCTCATATTTTTTTGTAATTATTCGAATAATTCATTCCCTTTTGCATGTAATGTATATTTCGTCGTTCTAAAATCTTTAACTTGTACTATTAACAACAAAACAAAATATTAACTTAACGTCTGTCATTTGCTTCGAATAATTCATTTTAACAATTTCTTTTAGAATACAAGTAGTCTGCTGATTTTATACATTTATAG
>NW_017147736.1:0-286 GCF_001652005.2 Ceratina calcarata | reverse complement strand
ATTCAAGCGAAAGCACGATTTCCTTTTCTATTTTCAGACGTATAAGGAATTTCTCAGCTACATACAATACCGCTCGAAAGAATTACTTCCAAACAGAAGTCGAATTATTTTGAAACAGCAAGTTTTTGTTAAATAAAGAAATCAATTCACGTAGCCATATTATATACAAAGTTTAGTCAACAATTGTATTACTTCAAGTGTATTACGTTTATATATGTAATTTTAGATTGCAGAATTTATGTAAAATTGTTACACAATTCTACCCAATCACAAATTGTATAATAAT
>NW_017147735.1:0-286 GCF_001652005.2 Ceratina calcarata | reverse complement strand
CGTAAGAAAGATCGAAAAGGTTTGGAGCTCTCATGTTGAAAGTTTCGACCATACAGTATGATTATTTTTATTTCAAACGGATTCGAAAAGAAAAAGTGAAATAGTCTCGAAGTCATTAGAACGTTAATCGTATTCAAAGAACAGACATTTAAAACAAATAATATTCTATTTGAGTAAACAATATTTCAATTAATGCGAAACTTACGCTTCTTCCTCGTTTCTTGTTGTACATATTCTTGAAGAATCCAAAATGGACATCAAAATGAATCGTCAGGATATCGATTAT
>NW_017147734.1:0-286 GCF_001652005.2 Ceratina calcarata | reverse complement strand
TCTCTCTTTCTCTTCTGACCAAGATTAACGCTCTCTTCCGTTCTCCAAGTTATTCGCATCGACTGTCGGAAGAGCGACTTTGCGTTTAACTACTTCTTCAGCAAAGTTGCGATGAATGGACGAGACCCGGCATTGTTACATGATAGTGCACGTGTTTTTGGCGGTCTATTATGCGATACGGAGTTCACAGGCCATTGTGCCAACCAGTTTACTTTATATTTTGTTCGAACTGAACTACGGTAGACACAGTAACGATCAAAGTTGATTTTCACTCTACACCGTCGTT
>NW_017147733.1:0-286 GCF_001652005.2 Ceratina calcarata | reverse complement strand
TGGAACGATCTTGAGGACCCTTGATCGTTTTGTTCGTCTATTTTGGGGAGCCCAACAGAGCAAAGTCGTTTTTACCCACATATTCATGAGGATGAATTCTACAAATCGTCAGATGACAAGAAGCAATTCCCTTGGAAAACCAAGGACGAACCGAGATGCCCGCAAGATGTTTGAATTTAATTCCAAACGAGCGGTTGCCGACCCAGAGTCGTCATGGAATGACTTGGCTGAGGTCGATGAACGTGGCATCGCTGCGATGTCTAATCCCGCGCGACCACGGCCCCAG
>NW_017147732.1:0-1914 GCF_001652005.2 Ceratina calcarata | reverse complement strand
ACACATACAGTATCGACTCGAAAGTCGTGGGAACCGTTTTGATAGAATAGAGGAGGAGGAAAGGAAGAATGTTGGATGGAAGGGAAGAGAGAAGAAAATAAAAGAAAAAGTCTGGCACGTATAAATAAGGTAAAGCCGGGCAAAGTTTCAACGACGGGATGAGATCCTCGGTCCCGATTCGCAGTTTAATACTTGCTCAAAGAGAGAGCCTGCCTCGAAATTAAACGCTACGCCTTGGCCCGTATCAAAAATCGTTTGCACACACCTACGTTTCAAAATGCATATACTTCTTACGCGATACACCAAATCTTCATGATACATGAAATCATGACACTAGATCTGTCTAATTATTAGTCAGTAGCTGTGGTACCATGTGACCCATGAACTGAAATTTTTAGGCAAGGGGTGAAAAGGGGTGAATATCGTACTATGTCCATTATGGAGGAAGAATACGTTGTAAGAAGACGCGTTGTACTGTAAATTTTCGTTAGGTTCGGCTGTGGTCATTAGCAAGACCTTTCGATGCGCGATAATTGGAGATCCATCGGAGTCGGAGAGAAATGCTCCTTTCTCGTTCCTTGTTCGTATAGTAATTTAGCAGGTAGCGAGACCGCACGGGTTTCTCTACAGCCGTGGCTCACCCACCCTCTCACCGACGCTGGGTCTCTCTCTCTCTCTCTCACTCTCACTCTCACTCTCACACTCTCTCTCTCGCTCTCTCTCTCTCTTTCTCACATGGACGTCCTCCGACACCCTTTCCACTCGTTCCGCTCGTTCCGCGCGTATTTAAAACCGTTTAAGGGTGCCCTCCAATCTCAAGTGCTCTTCGCCCGGATACACAATGGTTCTTGCGTATTATTTGTTGGTGAAATAACATGCTGTCAGTTATGGAAGATATGCTAAATATATAGGGTACGGGTACGGGCTAGAAATTCGAAGGAGAATCGATCGAACCGTGTTCGAGTGTTGTGCTTCGAGTCACGTTGAATCGTGCCACGTTCACCTTTCGGACACGGTGATTTTTGTGCCGGGGCCCTTCTTCGAAAAGAATCCGCGCCAATGCAACGTGCCACGCGTATTTTTACGGGGATCGATACAGGCCCTTCTTATTCTTCTTCTTCCTCGTCGTTATCCGACGACCTGTCGTCGATTTTTTATCATCGTCACGGAGAACATCTCAAACGAAACGTTGTACAATCAAGAAAGGTTCTATGTAGCCTTCTTCTAACTTCAGTATTTAACGAGTTAAGTACGATTAATTGGCATTTTATGGGTTCCCCTTAGCGAAACAGCAAACTTTTGGCTAAAAATGTTGTTTTTCCTCAAATATTTCTATGTCCTTGGACCTACGGGGAAATGGCATAGGATTTGGATTCTTGTATCTGGCAACTGGAGCTACAACTTTTATCTGAAACAGTTTTCGTTTGGATGAAGAAACAGTTTTTGCAGTAAACAATTTTATTTATTAATTAATTATTGACGATATCGAAAAAATGGCAAATGGAAATTGTAAGCACTGACGTCCTCTATAAGAANTCTCAGCGGGTCACAATCTATGTATTGGCGGTCTACATGTGACAATATTGAAAATACGTTATTGCAATATTGAGTATTGTTGGTGTTTGCAGCTTGTTAATATACAATTTCCATCGAGCCGAGGTATGCTCGGCCATTATCAGATTACGTACAATGTAAAGATACTAAAGGTGGTAAAACGCTGACAGGGTCACGTGGGGAACGCGTACCGTGAATTTCTTTGGAGTCATAACGAGTTGCGAGCGTGGGCGGACGTAAGTGCGTGACACGTTTCACCTTCCACCCTGACGGGATAATTTTCTCTCCTGGCTTATCCCTTCTCCCCCCATCGTGTCCGTATCAGTCGTTAATCCGGTCAAACACACCGAATTTTGCTAT
>NW_017147731.1:0-286 GCF_001652005.2 Ceratina calcarata | reverse complement strand
CGAGCAGTACTGCATAACGCCATGTTGGCGAAAACGCTGATATCCACCGCCGAAATGCCGCTGAACGTGCTAAATTAGGCCAGCAGCCAGAGCTATATGTAGCTTGTTGTACGGTACCGGTCGCGATGTGCGCGATGCGGAAAATATCACGCCAGGCATGGTGCTTTACACCTACCAGAACACGCAAAGCGGTGGCTATCCGGCAGAATTCCTGGTCGAGCATGCTGGTTATCGGCAGGTTGCAGGCTACGCGGACTATCACAGCGCGCAGACCAGGCTGCTAAGG
>NW_017147730.1:0-286 GCF_001652005.2 Ceratina calcarata | reverse complement strand
GTATCTATCAGGTTCAATATAGGAAAGTTTCCCGATCGAGCTAAGTGCTCTTCCATTCTACACGATCAGTGCCTCAGGATGAAAATTTTTTTTATTTTAGGGAAAAATAATTCTATAAAATATTTCTACTTTCACTTTCTCTTTGATAATATATCAGTTTTAATCTTCTGAATGAATTATAATAGCAACGTTATAAAAGACAGTTAATTTTAATTTGTGATTTACAAATCTAAATATGAATTCTAAACCCCTTGCATTTTTTTTTTTTTATTACAAATCAGTTTTG
>NW_017147729.1:0-286 GCF_001652005.2 Ceratina calcarata | reverse complement strand
ATATATTATAAAAAAGTATTTGTACTTACGCCGCTCCACTCCATCCTCTATGTCGCTCAGATCTAAGTTAAGGAGTTCCTGCTCCATGTCAATCTGTAAATAAATAAATATTAATATTATCAAGTATTTTTCTCAATAATTTATATAAATTTGGTACTTACTTCGTATTCTTTTTCCATGATTTACGTTTAAATGAACGTAATTGAATTAATTGATTTCCAATTTTACGTCCTTCACGTTCAACGTTCAAATGAACTATGACGTGTGAATTAATGTTGAATCGTTT
>NW_017147728.1:0-286 GCF_001652005.2 Ceratina calcarata | reverse complement strand
TCTATTATTAGATTAAAATATTTCACGCACAAGTAGGATCGTCATATGAGAAATTTAATACGAATGGTGTCAAGTTACATTTATTTAGCAATATTTCATACGTTGTTTAACAGATGTCAATAAATTATAACTCACCAAATCGTCTTAAACATATCTGCGAGTCACCACTTTCAACTGTCATCTCAATCCATGCACTAAAAGTAAGGAATACTGTGACACCGTACAAGCATACCATATCCCCTAAGCGTAACACCGATCCGACTCAAAGATTAAAGTATGTACTCAG
>NW_017147727.1:0-286 GCF_001652005.2 Ceratina calcarata | reverse complement strand
GAATAGAAAGTAATCGACGGAAAAAGGATAAAATAATACAAGATAGAATTGATGAAAAAAGAGTGCAACATTGTAAAGTAAATGTAAAGGAATTAAAAAATAAATGTACAAATACAAGATAATAAAAATGAGAAACGCAGGAACGGTCGGGAGGGAAAGAGTTCAAAGATTGAGATGTATCAAACGCGAGCCAAATATCAGAAACGGAAGATACTAGCGCATCGCGAGGGGCGAGAGAGGGTTGAAGCTCGATAAGCAGAGGGAAGAGGACGAGTGAGAGAAGGGG
>NW_017147726.1:0-286 GCF_001652005.2 Ceratina calcarata | reverse complement strand
GAGACGGTGGAAAAACGCGATCGTAGAGGCGGTAGACGCGCTCCAATAACTCGACTCGATTCTACCCGTTAATTGCCAGCGTACGCGAACAAGATTGCGAACGCTCGAGCTTTCCCCGGGCCAAACATGATCACGCTCGATGCGTCCAAGATCATCGACGAAAATTCAATCACTCTGATATCGCGACGTCGGGCGAATCGGTCGGAGGAGGCAGGAAGTTCGGAGCCGTTGTGTGCACTGACGTACACGTACAGGGTGTCCCATAAACATAGCGAAGAATCAGAAA
>NW_017147725.1:0-286 GCF_001652005.2 Ceratina calcarata | reverse complement strand
GCTGTACCTGAACAAATCGATTCAGAGGAAGAAGAAAAATAAATATTTGAATTAAAAATGTTGTTTTTCTCCTTATATATCTTAACCTTCATTATCCTGTTTTCTTAGGAAGGTTAGAAAGTTGATCTATACGCTTCTTTGCCTTTTCTCTTCATTTGCACATCGAAATGAAAATTCTAAAGCATTTTACCTTCATTTTTGTATTACTAAAGCTAAAATCATTTTATGTCCTTTATTTTGTAATTATATTTGTAATTTCGATTACGTATACATTTAGAAAATTAAT
>NW_017147724.1:0-286 GCF_001652005.2 Ceratina calcarata | reverse complement strand
ATTTATTAATCAGTACCTAAAAAACAATATCTAATAGATGACCTATGATTATTTTAATAACTGTTTTATACATTATTTGATATACACACTCATCTTTGATGGAACCTCTTTTGAAATTTTCACAACGTGTCAAGGATCGTTTTTCATGTTCAATTGATCTATTACAAACTATTCACGTTTAAAAAACGTTTCTTTCGCTCGTACAACTTTTATTTCGCTCCTTCCTGACAAGTAGTCACTTGAACAATTTCAACCGTTTAATAAATGTACGCTGCAGGAATAGACA
>NW_017147723.1:0-286 GCF_001652005.2 Ceratina calcarata | reverse complement strand
AGAGTTATTTTATTAAACTTAACCTATTTCTGGGCTGAGGTACCGAAGAGAAGGGAAAGGGGGAACAGTGGGAACCTCCCCACTACTGACACGTCTATATTAAGCGACGCCGTTCACGACGCGGGGCATTCTCTTGCGAACCGTTCAACTGATCGGATCATTCATCGTATTCCTTCGCGGACAGCTATTGAAATTGAATTGCATATACGAACTCTTACTTAACTTGATTTAAGATTATTACGTGATACTTCGTGTAACCATACAACGGGACTGTGAATAAACGACT
>NW_017147722.1:0-286 GCF_001652005.2 Ceratina calcarata | reverse complement strand
TAACTTACTTATTTTATATTTTGTTACGATTTTCTTGAAATTCATAATCATACGACGAATATGATAAATAATATTTTAATAAAATTGAAAGATTGGAACGACAATTAATAGATTATTAAAAAAGCACTTAGTTCTTTGCAATATCACATGAATAGAAACTTTTAGATCTCCAGTAATACTTTTGAAAATTAAATTCTTTCATTACTATAACAGGTAGATTAAACTTAATGGTAATTGATATTGAGATAGAATGTACATACAAAGATTTTACTTATTCTCTTTATAT
>NW_017147721.1:0-1472 GCF_001652005.2 Ceratina calcarata | reverse complement strand
GTGCTGTACAACGTAGTTTCCTTTGATGCCCCTGTAATGAACAAGATAAACTATCAGATAATCATTGTGTGATTAATTGATTATAATTTGAAGAACTTAATTCTACAAAATCCTCACCATTTTGTAAGGCATTCTTGAGTCGCTTTGTCATTGATTCCGATCAAATTTTTTTGTGCCAAAGGCACAAACGTGTATCTGGGTTCAATCTCCATTTTTAAACAAACTCGATTGCCATGGAAACAATTCGAAATTGTCGCGTTCTCGCTAAAATGTCGGTAAGGTAGGTTCGCACCATTCAAATCGATTGCCACGGATGTTCCTTTCCCCTACCTTACTTCCGTCCCCCAAGTTTCGAGTTACGAGACTTACGAATTGACAATCGTTATCACTGTCAGTCGTTGTATAGTTGTATGAGTACGAACACGAAGGAAATTCTGCAAATTTCATGTTCTCTAATTAAAATGTCGTTTGTTAAAGAGGACAGCAGTGTGCTGATAATTTTAGACAGTGAACTGTCGCGCAACGATGTAGCAGGCTTGGTGAAAGAAGTCGAGACGCAGCTTAAAAATGCAGACCAATTGTCGATAGTCTCGTCGAAAGAGTTGCAGAAATGTACGTGAATTCTAACCTAAGGACAGACATTCTCTACGATTTAAATTCTAAAGACAAAATTTTACGAAATAATAGAAATTACACAGGCCAGCAGATAAATCTTCTGCTAAATTTATATCTGGCTTCTATCCACAATTTTTCATCATGTGACTTTCAAACTCTTCTGCTCTTTTTACAAATTAGAAAATTAGCAGAATATATTATAGAAATTAAATGTNGGAAGCAGTGAAAGAAATTATTTCGATGACGTTATGTTAAATTGTTCGTATGTTACTTTCGCTCATTTTCATATGTATGTATGTATATATGTATGTATGTATGTATTTCTATATAGCTATTTGTACTCTATCTTGAGAATCAAGAGATTACAGAGAATCCTCCAATAGGCGAACGAATTTCAATATAAATGATGCAGTTTTATTACAAACGTTATATACGTTATTTGCACCATACGAGAAATAAATAAATTAGAATGATCTAATGCATGCAAGTTAGATGATTGGTATCGATTCGTTTTATCCGAACGTAATGAAATTTGTTAGGGTAATTATTATTATTCGTCTAAATTCATCTTTTAGAAACGTTGAGCAATTATTAAGTAATTAAGGCATGTACCGCTTTGGTTGCACTCGGAATTAATGTACAACATGTGCTCTTAACAAACGTGTGGATAGAAACGAACGAGGAACGAACGTACATAGACACGAGAGTCTAGACCGAGTAATGCATTTTTATTCTATAAAAGAGAGAGAAAACGCGGTTCCAAGGAGGAATAGAAAGAAAATAAACTTCACCATTAATTTTCTTTCTTTGGTCTCCCATTCGACTCGGTCTATTCTCGTACGTCTAATTATCAAACT
>NW_017147720.1:0-286 GCF_001652005.2 Ceratina calcarata | reverse complement strand
GAAAAATTGTATGTAACCGAACTCTAAAAGTAAGTGGAGTAAACGTGTGAGCGAGGTTGGGTTTTTTTTCATATTTTGAGTGTTTGTCTGAGGGAAAGCCATAAATCCCTTTCCTTGCTGACCGTTCGAAGCACGCCGATGACCGACGCCTCCAGATGTGGCAATAAAGTGTTTTCAGCGTTTTCATGCGAAAGTATGCGTCTATATAGCTACAGTCATCTGCGACTGCAGTTTAGTTTCAGCACTTTCAGCCCTAGCACTCGAAGCAGTAACATCTCTTACTCTC
>NW_017147719.1:0-286 GCF_001652005.2 Ceratina calcarata | reverse complement strand
GCCTTGGTGATCTGGAAGCAGAACCTCGCGGACCTGTCCCAGAAGGACGTGTCCTGCGGTCTGAAGGTGAGATTCTCGTATCACACCAAGGACAAAACGGAGGCCGTCAACTGGGTACTCAAAGTGAGTCCCGAGATTCGTTCCAGGCTCAGGCGAGCAAATTTGAACGCTAATCGGGTGTATATTGGACGGAGGTCCCTCAGATTTGAGGACTTCATCCAGGTTCCTCACTGTTTCAAGTGCCAAGCATTTGGACACGTGGCGAAATACTGCCGATCGGATGAGG
>NW_017147718.1:0-286 GCF_001652005.2 Ceratina calcarata | reverse complement strand
TTTTGTTGTTGCCCGCCGGCGAGGCCATTTGGGCAGGTGCGCGAAAAATTCTGCGATTACCCGGGCGCCACGTGCGCCGGAATTATGCTCATTTCTGGTGTACGGAAGTTCGGAGAGGGTGGCGTATCCTTCTGATTGATTTCGTTAAATATTTTAACAATAGAGAGATGATACACTATCACAAAGTCTATCTTAGAGGCCTTGCCTAAACTAATTGTAGCAACTGATCCACTCCATGATCTTCTTGGCGCAGGCGTCCAACAGTTGATTACCAGTGCTGTTGAGG
>NW_017147717.1:0-286 GCF_001652005.2 Ceratina calcarata | reverse complement strand
AATTTTTGTCACCTTATAATAAAATATAGCATGATTTATCTTATTACTAGACTTCGGATTTTATGCAAATATAGAAATTTACAAAAAATACAAACACTGTAAGAATAAGGTTTCATATATGAGGGAAATAAAATGATAAGTTCTCAATTGATATAATTCTTTATTTTCTTTGATTACAAATCCCGAAAAATTCAAATCGAATAAAAGGCCCCGTCGATATTCCCTCGAGAGGAGAAAAAAAGGGAGATATCCTCGGAACAATAAATCAAATGAAACAAAAACTGGA
>NW_017147716.1:0-286 GCF_001652005.2 Ceratina calcarata | reverse complement strand
TTTTATTGAAAAAGTTAGTCAAACATCGAATGTAGTGTTAAATGAACATTTTCTTCATCTACAAAGGTACGTTTTTCCGGATGATTGAAAAATAATTATATGGATGTACATCACGCAAAGTACAGTTGATTTACCGGATAGGACAACAAATACTGTCGCGTTACGCAACGGATGAACATATATGTAAGCCACGTTATTAATTTATTCAGGTTCAGTTCGTTAACGTGACGTGTGCAATCAATGCGCCCAACGCAATGCCCTCGAACGTATCCGCGTTAACATTAAA
>NW_017147715.1:0-286 GCF_001652005.2 Ceratina calcarata | reverse complement strand
TGTCTCATAGTGTCACAAGTTAAACTATCTCTTTAAGTATACGCTATTTAGTCTAATTGACTATAATAAATATTACTAAAATTAATTTATTATTCTGATTTAGAATACATACATACATCGTGGCTTCATTATGAGTATCTAAGTATAATATCTAGTAAACCAAGATCCCTTTGAATATTAATAAAGCTGAGAAACATGTTCTTCACACTCACCAGTGTTTAATTCATGTAAAGAGCTTGTCACAGTGCAATTATAAATTATTCAATAATTCAGAGTAACTTTTACA
>NW_017147714.1:0-286 GCF_001652005.2 Ceratina calcarata | reverse complement strand
CAGTTTCGGCCCGATGTGCAGGATGTCATTGAGCGAACTTCCGCCTTTTGTTGCAATCGTGGCGTTGAACACAACGCGGAGTTTCGTCGTTGCGTTGTCCGCGCGAATTAGGGCTCGATGCGGGATGTACAACTTCGTTTGGTCTATCGACTTTAACTTAGTCATACGACCAAGGGTACTGTACTCCGCCAAGAAATCTCCGTATTCTCGAACTAGCGTTGCATCCTGATTAATCTTCCTTCTTAATCGTGTCAACGCAGAAAGAGCAATGCGGAACGAATCGCCA
>NW_017147713.1:0-286 GCF_001652005.2 Ceratina calcarata | reverse complement strand
CTTCTGAAATAATAGTCTTTATAAAAAAATATTTCAAATATGAGGGGGGACATAATTGAACATGATTAGCTTTTCCTTATATAAATGAAAATCAAATTTGTATATTTTGAATGAAATGATATATTTATTATTATATAGTATAATACAGTTTGTTATTCTCTATAAAAACGTATTAATTTGTTTGTATCAAAGCATTGTTTTCAATTTTTTGTTAAATATTACTTAATAAACCAGAATTTCTCACATCCGAAAGAAAGTTGTTTGATCCAATATTAAAAAAGTTATT
>NW_017147712.1:0-286 GCF_001652005.2 Ceratina calcarata | reverse complement strand
AAAAAAAAACAGTAATAAAATAAAAATCAAGTACGTTATTTATTTTTGATGTTTACCTTTGAGAAGTAATTCCAATAAATGTAATTGTTCATTCGGCTATGAGGGATCTTCAATTCTCGTTTTTTCTTTCTCCTGTATATTTTTCAAATATGTACATTTATTATCCATTGTTTCAATTGTACATGTGAGAGATATCCTCCGCCGTATCAACGGCGTGTTTCACTTATCGCAAGTTTCACCGAGCGACACAGTTTGTATAAAGTGTTGATATATTAAGTTAATAAAT
>NW_017147711.1:0-286 GCF_001652005.2 Ceratina calcarata | reverse complement strand
TTTTTTATCTTTTTCATCGTCCTATGTAACAAATGGCTCACTGGATTCCGAACTCCCTTCGCACATATATACACACACAGAAAGTGCAACACGTTCTCTCTTTCCATTTCAACTGCTTTCTACGTATCACTGTATTCTGCATATATGTATGTATGCGAAGTGGATTCGGAACCTTTCAGTCATCCATACATTTATATAAGACGAAAAAAATATATACTTCGTTTACGATACCACCGAGGAGAGATTACGAAAGAGTGGCAGCCTTATGGGACCTCGCGGCCCCAAA
>NW_017147710.1:2518-3383 GCF_001652005.2 Ceratina calcarata | reverse complement strand
CAGGCATTCCTCACTCCATTCTGTTTTTATGACAATAGTTCATTTAATAAATCAACTTAAACAATCTGATAAAAAAATGCTATAATAAATCATTACAATAATTTATTAAATTATAACAAATAATTATATAATAATTTTTTTATTTAATAACAGGAAATAAGTTCGATTAGTAAAAATGAATGATCGCAAAAACTGAGAGTACTTGACACGGATTACTACTTACTATTACTAGTAACAGTGTTCGAATGTCGAGAATGCTAGTTAGCCATTTGGTGTCGATTAATTAAAGCCACTAAATGATTGACGTAAGACTTGCGAAAAGTGAGATTTGGCAATTTGCTATCCTAAATCAGAATCGCCCGGAAAAAATTCCCGTGAAATTGTGAGCAACAGGTTTTTCCTGTTTCCGCGATTTGGTCGCAATTTGCGGATCATTGCTTAAGGAATGGAGGCAAGAAATGCAAATCACGATTCACCGAATTTTGCCATATCTTTGCTCGGCTGGCGATTGTAGAAAATTCTCCGGATGCATTTCGCTTCCTCATTCGCATCCAACAGGCATTGTTGCGCAGCTAGGAAGCCGTTCGAACCGAGATTATTATTGCGCATCGTAAATTTCTATCCGCCCGTTCAAAACTGTTGAGTATGAAATCAACTGGCCTACTCGGTTATGATAATTCGCACTATAAATTTCCCGTTGCGCAACGCGGCAAAGAAAACTGTTCCATAAACTCGTTAACGAGACTATCAAACAATCGGAGAGACCGTAACGAGTTGACGTAATTATAAATGTAATACAAATATTCAACAGGATTTCCAGTAAAAAATTACAAAAGCAAAAATCAAAATTTCATTCATACTAAAA
>NW_017147710.1:0-1372 GCF_001652005.2 Ceratina calcarata | reverse complement strand
ACTGGTCACTGGCCCAATGGCCATTTAATTAATATGACATTTATAAAAATGAGACAATGATCAATTGAGAAAAAATATTTACAATTTAGGAACTTTTATTTTCATAGAACGACCTAATAAAAAGTACCATTTTAAATGACCCACTAATTGGCCCTTATTAAACCTGTGACATTAAAACTGAAGGAATATTCACTGAGGAAAATCACTATACAAAAGCACAGTGCAATAATAAAGAAAATTGTAGATTACAAATAGTGCCATTTTCTATATTTGCCATAATCGACGTATAATTAGTACAATTTATTAATATAAAAATAAAACAAATGTTAATATTCATGGCAATACAAGTCGACTATGAAGGAGATAATGATCGATTATGTTTGGCCATTGTGACGACATCTAATGACAATATAAATATTCGATGATCGTCCGCGTGCGCGATTTCTCTCGCATACTTTCGTAGCGGCGCTCGCGAGCGCACACAGCCCGTCCGTGGTAAACGATCGTTTTTAGATCTATGAATGCGCATTAGAAGTCGGCAGCCCGTTTTAATAGCAAGCCATTTTTCCTTATAAATCTCGAGATAGCTTTTACACGCGCCGGCACGAGAAACCTTTCCAATTTTTTTCCCCCTTTTTCCATTTTCTTTTTTTTTTTGTTGCGGGCCCGTTGCGAGTCACGCTCGTTTCATCTCTGGTCGTAACCGTGCCAGCCGAGACACACTTCTCCTCGCATCGTACGTGAAATGTATAATGCCCATCGGCTTACATCATTTGTAGTTATCAACTACTGGAACGTACGCCACGCGGTTTCCAAGCTACGATTCATCTACCCGCTTGCTAATTACCCGCGTTTTCCACACCACGTTTTCTGCCCATTTCTAGCAGTCGAAGACAACCAATTCTCTTCATCAATCGTCCATTTTATTTATAATCTCCTTCATCTCTTAAACTAACCTGACCTAATCGAATCAACGGTTGAAATTTGGCAGGGAAAATGGTCATTGGAACGACATGACGATTAAGGACGAGGTTAATTAATTAATTAATTAATTAATTACAGTGGTTGGTATCAAGTTTAGAATCGCTGGCGAAAACGGGAACAATGGCCGAGCGTGCCGCGTTTATTTTAATGGCCGCATTAACGGCTAGCTGGAGGTGCATTTTCCCCTTAATTATCGCGACGGTTGAGTGACTCCTGCGTGCGATTTTCACAACGCAGATGCCGTGGCTGCCTGCCGTGCCAATTACGGCACGCGTTACCTATTTCTAACGTATTCTGTTTATTATTACTTCAGATTCCATTCCACGGTTATTATGAAAGTTTAATGTCAGTATTACGGATTCTTTTACATCCAATTGCAACCTCTGAA
>NW_017147709.1:0-286 GCF_001652005.2 Ceratina calcarata | reverse complement strand
TGGTTGTTGTTGTTCTGTTTTCGGGTCCCTTGTCCTCTCCGTGGTGTCGTTCGGGAGCTGGCCGGCTTGTGGGTGCCCGAGAGCATGAGCTCTAGCTCGCGTTCGATTTCGTTCCGGTGTGCTTCGCTGGGCTCCGTGGCTGTTGGCCAGGGTCCCAGGTGGCGTGCTTGGTTCGCGTTGTTCTCCGTTCCTGCTTCGCTTGGGGGTTGCTCGGTCTGGGTCGGGGTCTCACTTATGACCTTGATTTGGTCGACGGTGGGCCCTGTGTTCGTTGTCATCAGCGGGT
>NW_017147708.1:0-286 GCF_001652005.2 Ceratina calcarata | reverse complement strand
TTAAATGTTTGTGCGGCAGTTGCATTTCCATGCACTTGGCCAGACGTACTTCAAGGGTGCCAGTACGAAAGTTCTCTCTCAACAACTTCCTCTCAACAGCTTCCTCTTTTACTCTCTTATTCTTTGATAGTAAAGCTTCTTCTTTTATTCTTTTATTTTTCGATAGTAAAGCTTCCTTTTTTACTCTCTTATTCTTTGATAGTAAAGATCCCATCACTATTATCACTGCACGAGAGAGCAGCGAAGTAAGAATGAAACAAGTGCACCACTGAATCAATCACGAAAT
>NW_017147707.1:0-286 GCF_001652005.2 Ceratina calcarata | reverse complement strand
GAATTTCTTAAACTTTGTGGCCCCCCATTAAAAAAGTTTGCCCACCACTGATCTAAAGTGTTAATAGACGAGAATTTTAAAAATATGTCATTATTTCGTTCTTCTTTAATAGCAATACACACAACCTTAGTTTTTCTGGTATCTCCATTGGAGAAAGTTCATTAATTGGCCAATAATTTTCATCTTTAGAAAGCCACACAGGTCCATTCAACCACATTGAATTTTGTAAAAAATGATATGGAGATTGACCCCGTGAAATAAAATCCGCAGGATTATCTGACGAATT
>NW_017147706.1:0-286 GCF_001652005.2 Ceratina calcarata | reverse complement strand
TTATCGTTTGTATTCTTGAAAATAATCAAAAAGATCGTCGGAAGAGCAAAGGTTTGCCAAGTAAACGTGGATCAGTATTACCGTTCATCTTGCCACGTTCACCGGAAGTAACGACGACTCGGTAACCTTCTGTTTTTCACCTTGATTCATCTCGCGGTGTGTCTTCAAGAAGGAGGTCAGTAAATATTTACGGTTTCGTTTTTCCAGACGGACCGATTCTATTTGAACTGGCTCTGGGGGTTGAAACGCGACCCGTCCACCCACTACTACTACTACTACTACTACT
>NW_017147705.1:0-286 GCF_001652005.2 Ceratina calcarata | reverse complement strand
CATATATATATATAAATAATATCCTTTCTACGGTGAAAGATATTTCCTAGCAACTATATTGCACGGTTTTCTTTACTTTATAGTTTATCCTCGAGATATTCAGAAGTAGTTGATAATACTTGTTTTAAATGTAAACAGTGTTTTATCGATTGGAGCTAGGATCGACGATACTGCACGTTCAATTTAATTATTATCATTCACTTTTAAACGTTCACTACAATTCGAAATTGAAACGCGGGTTTTAAAATTGAATACAACTTTTACGAACAACTCAACGATTTTTACT
>NW_017147704.1:0-286 GCF_001652005.2 Ceratina calcarata | reverse complement strand
ATCGATCGATCGTCGATTCGTGTCGTTCAATCGCATCGTTTTTATTCGTCATCGGATGTAACATTAATTCTTCGATCGTTGACTGCTAAGTTTTAGTTCCTGATCATTTTCAGTCAAGAGAAATTTTAGCATATCGCTGATTAATGCGAGCACTGACTATGTGTGACTATTTTTAAACTGTCCAATTTTTATTTCGGATCTGTTTTAAAAGAAAAGTTAAAAGTACTTTTTTACTAAATGATTTTTACTTTGAGCCACACATAATATCATTTCTATTTCGTTATGT
>NW_017147702.1:0-286 GCF_001652005.2 Ceratina calcarata | reverse complement strand
TTTACTTGGAGTCAAGTTTTCCTGGTCCTTAACCGAAATCCCACTCGATTAATTCAGTGTCAGTGTAGTCCCGTAAACCCATTTTTTTAACTAATCTTGTGCTAGCTGTACAACGAAGAAATTTCGTGAGAGACGACGTATTTTTAATCGATTCGAGTCGTCAATCATAGCATGACGTGAAACATGTTTTGAGGCCATTACTATTTGTTAGGGGATAGGTGGCCCCTAACAGGTCCGGAATCGAGGTACGAACACTAAGAGAACCGGACACTGATTTTTTACTTAT
>NW_017147701.1:0-286 GCF_001652005.2 Ceratina calcarata | reverse complement strand
TAGGTTGGATTCGCAAAACAAACAACAGAGCAGCTATAGTCCTAAACTCGAAATACTCACCTGAGACCAGAGTTGTTATCAATGATAACAATACTGTGGCTGCCGACACAAACTCCGCAACTATGATTTCAGTGTATTTTCCCCCAAACGAGAATCGTATTGGACTTGAACAACGATTACATCAAATTGGCCAGCTTATCCAAAAAAGGCACAAATCGCAGATAATTCTAGGTAGCGACTTTAACGCCTATAGTACTACCTGGGGTTGCCCCAAAAGCAACCTTAG
>NW_017147700.1:0-286 GCF_001652005.2 Ceratina calcarata | reverse complement strand
CTGTTAATCACTCTTCAGTATAGATCATTTATACAGGATGTCCCAGAAAAGGTGTTAGAGCCGAAAAGGAGTGGTTTCTGAACAACAATTTCCTTTGGTAAAAAGCAAAGCGAGCCATGGCTTTTGAATTATTAACGAAAAAAAGTGACCAATAAGAGCACGCGCTGGCCGTGTTTAGCCAATGCCGAGCGTCATGATCCCAACCAACATTCTAGCGGCTGAGCGCGGGCCCTACGCGACGTGCTCTCATTGTTCAGTGTTTTTCGTTAATAATTCAAAAACCATG
>NW_017147699.1:0-1783 GCF_001652005.2 Ceratina calcarata | reverse complement strand
GAAAATTCCTTCTGCTATCTGTGGATGGTAAAAGGAAATTTTCTTTAATACTTTGCATAAATGGAGGGTGGATGGGACGCGGTTAGGGCGGGTCTCCGGCCGCAGCAACCTCCCCGTGGTGAGACCTGGGCAATCTGTATTATACGACGTATAATTACTAATCGTATCATGAGTAACATTATAATACAATTATTAATTGTATTGCGAATAATACACGAGCGAATTGGCTGCGAGTTCTGTTTCAGACGACGAACGACGATTTCTCAGAAAAATCGAAAATTTTTGTTTGTTGTTTATTATTAGCAATGTTCTTCCATCGACATGTGAAGGACCCAATAATAATTAAATGTAATAATTCATTATTGTTTTATTCCTTTTGACTGATTGTTTAGTTCTCTCTATGTAAAATTTATGTTACTAGGACATGTTTGAAACATTTTTGTCAATTTTGTTAAACGAGGGAGTCGACAATAAAAAAATTATGAATTAAACTGATCTTTAACCATACAACAGTTTTGTTCATTTCATCACAGCTTCAAAAGATTTCAAATTCGTCCTTTCTTCCCATTACCTCCGACACACGAAGTATCGAGCTCCCAGCTACGACTAGAAACTCAGACAGTAGGTAAGTAATTGAAAGGTTTCAACGGGGATTCCAATTCTATCATCACGGTCGAGCGAGTCCGCATAAAAGGAATGCGGTGACAGTAACCAGGAAGCTATAACCCAGCAGAATCTCGCACTCCTTTGCGTTCCACCCTCGCTTCGTCCCTTGATTAATTATTCGTACCAAGACTTCTCATTTCAACATTATAATTTATCACGTCATATTAATTTTATCCTCACTCTCGTTTTTATATTTTTATGTAAGCGAGTTTTGTTATATTTTAATTCTTTCTTGTTTTTTCTTTTTTTTTCATACTGTATATTGTGTATACATTTACCACGTGTTATACAGGGCACTGCCCGTGAAATTAATAAATTAAATTAATTTAAATAAATCTTATGTGTACTTATCGTAATTAAAATGAGGAGAGACAGATTTATNCTAAAGTATCCTCCAATTTCCTGTGCGTGCTAATCAGCACGAACCATCTCGCCTGTCGTAATATGCAAACCGAATCCATCGTCAACAGTTAACTGTGATAAAAAAATCACGTGTGTGTACACAAAATCGTAAGGTTTTTGGGGTGAACGAACGGACGAATATTAGTACACCTCCTGTCGAGTTATACGAGCCCTGTCGCGATGTGTGACTCGAAGCACTTGAACGACTAACCCTTTCCTTCGCCGTTCCGCGACCCTTTCTCATATGTGAGAACCGACGAACCCCTTCAGCTTGTTCCTTCGACGAAAAAAGGACGAAAGAAGTCTTGTCGCGATTCCTTCCCGTTGCGCGTGTCACTTGAAAAAGTCTTCACCGGTGGTTCGTCTATCAGGAGACACGCATCGTGCACGCAACACGCTTTTTCCTGTCGCGTCCAGTGGAAACTGATAGATAGGATACCCGTCGGTTCGGTTTTCCCAGCGACGTTATGCTACTCTGATAACACCGGAAGCCGCCGATTGATTGGAAAACCCATCGAGCCACGCGTTTTTTATTACCCTCAGGCGAAACCGTACGCCCGGCATGCCGTCCTGGTCTCGAAAAAACTCGATTCCACCTTTTTTTCTTCACTTCTTTCGATACCTCATACTGGTGGATCGTTCCATATTAATTAAATCTGTTATTTAGTAAAGATCTGCTGATTTCAGTTATAGACCGGGCGCTCGTAACACAAAA
>NW_017147698.1:0-287 GCF_001652005.2 Ceratina calcarata | reverse complement strand
ACAGGGCAATGAGACAATATGGATTTCGGAAGTTCGAGAATCTACCAATTCTTTATCTGAAGCCTCGGGGACAACTAGGGTTGTTTTCCGAGGAATGAAAAATAATTAGCTACCTGCCATTGGAGGACCTGATCCTACAGGAGGCCTATACCCAGGAAGGACTTGCAAGAATTGGAAATTTGGAAGATTTTGTTAAGGAAGAAAACAAAACAAACACAGGGTTAAAATGCATTGTAATGAAAACATTGCCTGAAATAAGGCAATGTCTTCAATTTAAGGGAAGGGGT
>NW_017147697.1:0-287 GCF_001652005.2 Ceratina calcarata | reverse complement strand
TGCACCCATTCCGACATGATGTCGAGATTAAGCTGATAGCCACCGCACATCCGTCTCATGTGTTTGAGGCAGTCCCCTGACGCAGAAATTTGGCGATGGTCAACTGCGGCTAAGGCTACGACCGCATGGCGTTGGCCCCGGTGCCGATATATTTCATGTGTAATCAGTGCGCTATATAACGGCCTGGCCCGATCCAGTCGATACGCAATTCCGGCGCCAACGTTTTAGAAAATTAACTAACTGCACAGTAGCGTCCAGCCATCTTCGTCAAAGGATTTTATCGTCCT
>NW_017147696.1:0-287 GCF_001652005.2 Ceratina calcarata | reverse complement strand
GAATTTAGTTTGTCCCATAATAATAGTAACAAAAGAAAATAAATATAGAAAACATTTATTATCATAAAACCAGATCAAATTAATCAATAAATTAAAAATGTTGCTCCTAATTTTTATTTCGAGTATTCAGACATTCTGGATTTTTCAATAATTCCGTTGCTGTATTTTAAACTTGTAGATAGGATCCATTAGCTTACCTGCGAAGCTTTGCTTTCCCTATAATATCGTTTTTCATCTTACTTTTACAATGGGTTGATAACAGAAATAAAATAAATGATTTCGATCAG
>NW_017147695.1:0-287 GCF_001652005.2 Ceratina calcarata | reverse complement strand
TCGAACAAGAAGCACTTCATGACCATCGACAACAAATTATTTATCTCATTGTACAAAATTATATAGACAAACGATTAAAACACGAAAGTGATAAATTAAGCGACATGAAGTATCGAATAAGAACAACTGTACAATAAACTAACTATTTTTAAGGGCCAATAATCATAAAAATGTGTTTATATGTATGTATTATGTTTATATTTAGACATGAATTAATATATAATTTAATGTTTGTGAGAGGTTTTGGGGAAATAATCCGAATGAAGATCTTTTACTTATGATTACAT
>NW_017147694.1:0-287 GCF_001652005.2 Ceratina calcarata | reverse complement strand
GTAAAAAAAGTTGTTCGAAGCGTGGTTGTCGAGTTGTTAACGAAAAACCCCGACCGATCAGAGCGCCCGTATAGCAGGCGGCCAGGTGCGGCAACGCACGAGGCGGTTGTCGCTTCCCTGGCCGTTCGCTATACAAGCGCTCTGATTAGGCGGGGGTTTCTCGTTAATAACTCAATGCGTTAATAACCATGCCTGGGACATTTTTATAAAGGAAAACATTGTTTAAAATCACCTCGAGAACCTCCCATTTCCGGGCGTAGTATTAGTTCTGGGACACCCTGTATAGG
>NW_017147693.1:0-287 GCF_001652005.2 Ceratina calcarata | reverse complement strand
ATGGTATGACCGTAGAAGCGGCAGGGTTGAAGTGGTTAAATGTAAATGAATCGGAAAGACGGATAGTAGTAGTAATCAAACCATGTCAATGTCATGAAACAAATGTAAGATTTAGTAAATAAACGAGATTAGTAAAGAAAATCAGTCAGTGCAAAAAATCAAATCGGTTAGCAGGCCGGCATCGTGCGTTGAGCAAGGGAGGAGGCTGGTCGTAGGCCGTCACCAGCAGAATTGCAAGCATGTTAGTGGAAAAGCACATTAAGTGAGTTCGCTGAACTTGCTGAGTA
>NW_017147692.1:0-287 GCF_001652005.2 Ceratina calcarata | reverse complement strand
GGATCTCTTGTTTAAATGTGAAAAGCTGAGTATGTGAATGGCCGACGGACGATGGATCACTTGGCTGTTTGTGTGACGCGTTCGACGGAATGTGAAATGTCACTGATGTTTCGGATAATGGGGATTCTGAATGGGACTTTTGTTCCATTCGTAAGGAGTACAAAACAGCAACTGTTCGACCAAAAAGACTATAATACTTAAGGTAATTATCACCTAAACATTCTTAGTTATGAATTCTATTCGAGATAATCATGAAACTTTCAACAAAATTAATTAAGCACCTGATA
>NW_017147691.1:0-287 GCF_001652005.2 Ceratina calcarata | reverse complement strand
TCGGCGGAACGGGTCAAATCCGGTGAATTGCAGCGCAGCATTGATGAAAGCTCGTACGGCGTTAATGTGCATCATAAGACCCCACCTGGGCGTAGTGGGCTTAGGCCGCATCGGCATAGCGCTGGCACAGAGCGCCCACGTCGGTTTTGATATGGACGTGCTTTATCATGCGCGCAGTAAGAATTCTGAATCGGAAAAGCGTTACGCCACCCGCTATTGCGATCTCGATACCCTACTGGCCCAAGCAGATTTTGTCTGCCTTATCCTGCTGTTAACGGAACAGATCT
>NW_017147689.1:2335-3094 GCF_001652005.2 Ceratina calcarata | reverse complement strand
TCTAGCAAACTTATTAGAGTTGTCTAGTCGAGAACCTAAAGCGGTGGAGAGAAATATTCGAACTTTGATACAAGAATTAATTGATACTAAAGTTGAACCCGAGGTGTTCTGTGATAGACTTGTAAGATTATTGAATGCATCACCTCAACCATGCCTGATTGGATTTCTCAAGAAAAGTTTGCCATTTTTACGGCAATCCCTCGTGACCAAAGAATTGGTCATAGAGGGGATAAAACCTCCTCCAGCTAATGTTGTCATTCCTATAACATCTGCTACTCCCGTGGTACCACAGGTAAAACGTGTAGATTTATTTTTATCTATAATCCTTAGCATAATTTTGGTAATACGTACATTAGTCGATACATATTGGTAGGGGAATTCGAGTAATAGCGACTTTATTATTAGAGGCAGTTATAGTATAATTTAAAATATTCTCTATTTATATCTCTTCATATTGTAGATACGTCATTGTTTTTAGTATTAATGTTCCTTTTATAATACCATGTAGCAGAATCAGCTTAGACCAACTATTGCTGTGGCAGCTGCAACAGTTCCCGCATCTGCTGTTAGTGCAACTACGCAAGTTAGAGTAATGACTCTATTACCTACACCTACAACTACAATCCCCCGACCCGCTCAGCCAGTTCAACAAAGGCTGGTAAGATAGATGATTTAACTTTATTCATATGAGAGATATACATACAATCCATGGTCAATGGTGGTTTTGGAAAATATTAAGAAATGCTGTATTTATAATGC
>NW_017147689.1:0-1139 GCF_001652005.2 Ceratina calcarata | reverse complement strand
TTTTTCAAAGGCGGAAACGGCATCATTGAAACGGGCATTGTGTATGAGCACATGGCCCGATGATCAGTCTTGGGTAGTCTTTTTACAGCGAGAATATGGTGTGGTCATATATAAGTATTGTTATATGGTGAGCGCATGTGTCTCGAATGAATGTGTGTACATTTTCATTTTATGTATATGCCTGCTGCATTGTAACACTTGACCGATACTTTTGGACACTATAGCGCTAGTATAATAGAGTGCAGGTTTTGTTAACATAGTAAAAACGTATTTTTGCAAATGTTAATGTAATAATAAAAAAAAGCACACTGTCCAAAAAGTATGGAACAATTTATATAATATCTTACACATAAAATATTAAATAGTGATAATTTCAATGTTGGTACAACAGAATATAGCTACTCTCCACCATAAGATGGAATTGTTATCGTATATTATGTTGTAATCTGCATTTTCAGTGTTTATAAAAGAATTAGATGCTACGTTGTTTTATTAAAGAAATGCTTACAAAAGTAAGAATCACGGATGTTTCTTCGATTCGACGTTAATTTAATTACTTATATTTCCTCTTCGGAATTGGTGCGGTCTTTTGCTAATGTTCAGAAAAAGAAGTGTACTTCGCGTTATGGATTGCGAAAAAAAGAAATTCAAAGCGTGCACCTGATTTGTAATGTAAAGGGGAAAAAAGAATTTGCTGCAGATGTACGTAGGTGCCTACTATCATACAGAATAATTAGAAAGCAAAGATACCAATTTTTCCTAACATGCTCGCCACGAGAGCGTTTTTTACATTACACGCGCGCGCGTGCCTGAAACGAATTTTTATGCAAAATTTAAAAAGAATGGATGGATTGAGTCATTGTACGACAGAGGTGTTCATACACATAATATCACATAGTTGTTTTCACTTTCTTCCAACAAATAAAGGAATTCATTAAACATTTCTGTGTGTTCTGCCTTGTAGTATAATACTATAATTTTAATAACTGAAAGTTGTCTTGTTTTAATGTCCGTCAAATTAAAACTACGAAATCGCCACAAAGATTATGAAAATGTTACTTTTCAATTATTTGACCGGGACTTATTTAATTCGACGTGTGCAGCGTTTATAAAATTGCGGCGATTGTAACTTAGCAAAG
>NW_017147688.1:0-287 GCF_001652005.2 Ceratina calcarata | reverse complement strand
GGTAGTCAGCTAAACAATAAATAATGGTCGAATCGTTTCTGACTCTTCATTTTTTCTCAAACCCTTTGCAACAGTTTCGCATGTCACTGTTTACTACCGTGCCACCCCTTCTGGCGTCGCTGGGCGTGGTGCCATTTTCAAAGGGTGCTACCACCGGTTTTTGGAAATCGAACAACCGCCACAGCTTCACGGTTCTATTTACTTTTTCTCTTTATGTACACTGGATCCTAAAGAATCACAATTGAAAAAAATCATCTTCTCTCAAAGTGCAGAGTTGCAATCTGGAC
>NW_017147687.1:0-287 GCF_001652005.2 Ceratina calcarata | reverse complement strand
GAACGTGGTTCGTTGGTGTCTCCTTCACGCAAGAACGCACCGGGCGAGAGCCAGAACGCGAGTCGATCGGTTGCGCCGTGATTACAATAATCCACTTCGCGCCGATTCTCGCAAATTCGATGTTATATTATTGGACGACGCTCCTCGCTAACAGAATGTGTCCAATAATGCGGAAAGGACTGTTATGACGCGGGCTTTACAAGGTTACATTAGACGCACCAGCGGTACAATGCGGAACAACATTATTTCACAGGAAAATATCTATCAATACCGAATTTACCTCTGCA
>NW_017147686.1:0-287 GCF_001652005.2 Ceratina calcarata | reverse complement strand
TGAATTAACAATAAATAATAATGTCAATCGACATAAGAAGTATAACAGAAATTCTATTATTTTTCATAGCCCGATAAACGTACGAAGTTTCATTGAAACCGTCGAGCGACAGTAAATAGAATGTCTGACTATATACGATCTACTCCACTTTCCCCTTATTCTCAGTACTGTTTATAAATTAAATTAAGATTCCTCGTAAACGAGCTCGGAAACTACGCAAGATGGTAATCAACTATAAGAAAGTGGCGCATCTACGTCTGACCATACGCTGACTCGTACTACTCCAA
>NW_017147685.1:0-287 GCF_001652005.2 Ceratina calcarata | reverse complement strand
GCATTTTCATACTTATTTATTTCTTTTCCAGATAGGAGTTCCGGATGTCGAAATCAGATTGATATCCCTGATTCGGTTTTTGCTCGTTTTCTAGGCACATTGAGATGTAGCTCGGTCGCGGAGTAGCGACCAGGATGGAGAGAGGGGCTGAATTAAATTTAAGCTATTAAGATATAATCTCCTACAATTTTGAAGCCCCCTCAGCGCTTCGTCTTTCGTTTTGTTTTGTGTCTTATTTTATTTTCCTGGATTCCGACCTTTCCCAGCATATGTTCTTTCTAATTATT
>NW_017147684.1:0-287 GCF_001652005.2 Ceratina calcarata | reverse complement strand
TACTAGCAGAACCAGCATCGTCCACTGTCATTTCCTCAATATTCTTGTTCCTTCTATTTAAGTCACTTCTTTTACTGCTAATTTGCTTTATTGTCTTGTTTGAAAAGAAACTTTATAGCTGTGCATTTGGTTGTTTACACCCCGAAAAGCGTTCTTCTAAACTTTTTAGTAAGGCGGTCTCTTCCTCTGTCCATACATTGGCTTTTCTCCCAGATGGCTTATGCGGCATCTACGCCAAAGCCTTCCGCTTCTCGTTTCTCAAATTGGGATGTCTGTGGCGCTCATGC
>NW_017147683.1:0-287 GCF_001652005.2 Ceratina calcarata | reverse complement strand
GCAGTGATTTTCACGGTAGCCCTGCGGAGAGCTTCGCGAACGCGCATGAGCATGCGTGAGGGGAATAGTAGTGGGGATCGAAATACGGGCGAAAAACAGGGGAACCGAGCGTCGTGGGTAAAAATATCTCAACCCTGGGGCACAGGCGTGGCGGTGGCGGGACGCAGAGCAGACCAGGGTTGAGATATTTTTACCCACGACGCTCACTTCCCCTGTTTTTCGCCCGTATTTTGATCCCCACTACTATTCCCCTCATACGTGCTCATGCGCGTTCGCGAAGCTCTCCG
>NW_017147682.1:0-287 GCF_001652005.2 Ceratina calcarata | reverse complement strand
TGCAAAAACGAACTAACAAATTGGTTAAATATCAGAAGAAAGAAAGGGATTAGTCCTTACTTACGTTTACTAAAGAAATGTAACATACTCAATGAAATAACTAACAACTTTACAAATTACAGAGTACGTAAAATTATGAAATTGTGAAAAGAATCAGAGTTGGACTTACTTCTTCGTTGGTAAGTACACCTGCACCTGGAAGAACGTCAGTGGGTCAACGGGTCGACCTTCGGCACTGGAAGATAGGACACATGGCTCGCAGCAGCTGTTGCTTGGAGTAAGTCAGT
>NW_017147681.1:0-287 GCF_001652005.2 Ceratina calcarata | reverse complement strand
TTCCATTTAATTTGTATGTAAAGTTCTATTTAATTTGTATGTCAAGGGGTTAATATACATAAATGGAAGAAATGGAATGAGGAGAGCGGCGACGAGACCACGCGGCCGCTTAGTGTTCGATACTCAGCAGCGAGAATGTACGTAATCGCGAACGCACTATAGCGGCGATGCTCGCATTCGCGAGGCAGTGCGAGCCGCCCGCAGTTTTTCATGATGTTACAGGCGCTCCGCTGTGTGACGGGCTCCAGGCAGAAAGGTATCATGTTCGCCTTATCGCAAACTGCGGT
>NW_017147680.1:0-287 GCF_001652005.2 Ceratina calcarata | reverse complement strand
GAATATGACTCATGACCACTGCAGCACCGACATGACCCAGTTTTTTGTGTACTTCCCGAACCAACATGTGGACGACCTCATGATTATTATCTAGAGCAATCGGACTTAAAAACTTTGGATCATCAACTCGATTACAGATTTTCGTTTTCAAACGAAGTAAACCGTTAACATTTAAAATTGTTTTGAATTACGTTAATTTGTCTTTCAGCTTATCTTCTAACATCTGTTCTTATAAATGTTTGAGCAACTTATTCTCTGTCGTCTGCATTTCCTTGTAGGTTAAATTA
>NW_017147679.1:2179-3417 GCF_001652005.2 Ceratina calcarata | reverse complement strand
GCTCCTTCCACGCACTTGCACACATACTCTAATCTGGATTCTACAATCTTTGTTCTCGCTGGATCGATTCTTACATTATCACGGGCTTCCGCGGAAGAGACGGAATTCAGCAATCGATCTCCGGTCGATGCCGAACTCGCCGGTAATTAACGTGGTAGGGGTGGCACGTGCTTACGCTAATTTCATTCTAGATCCTCGGATACACACACTCTCGATCTCGTATATAATGTACCGTTCTACGGTTACAACCCTTTAATATATATGAGACTAAAGTGAGCAGAAAAGTTAAAATTGTATCTACGTGATGTTACTAGGTAGATGAATAATTAGAATCGGAATAGACAATTGGCATATTATATAAGACAGAAAAAGCTTGCGTTCGATGACTCGACTGGAATCGGAGTCTGTCAGCTTTTTTATTGACATACTCTGCATTTTTAGACGAGTTCACTGTTACATCCAGAGTCTATGAAAGCTCGCGTGATTTGAAGGGGTAATTTATTCGTATGAGCTCTCATCCAGTCGTCGGGGACAGCCCTAACCATGAATGTTTCCTTGATTTTCCAGAGCACACCTGCAAGGACTTCCGATGCACCCAGAACGAATTCTGCATCGAGACGGACCTGCTTTGTGACGGCGTGAATCACTGCGGCGACGGCTCCGACGAGGCTACCTCCACCCTCTGTGCCAGTAAGTTCTAATTACCGCCGATTCATTTTAGACAATCCACCCTCCCCGAGCACCGCGGCGGAATGGGTCTTTTCATATTTCAAATGGAATACGCTCCGGGCAAATTGATTTGTTATCGAACACCGACGGATCCTCGTATTCTCGCTCAAATTGCTGTGCCAAGTTTTTGTTCACTGACTCCGATCTATTTCTAATGCTTGCCTAATTTTTTTATTGTATCTTTAAGAGATCTTAATTCGTTTTTTCGTCTATTAATTGTTGTGCGTAAATTCTATTTACCGTGAAATAACAATCTTTTTTGGTGTCATGGCAAAGAGAATTTCAGAGGGGGTGAACTATAGGAAAGCGATAGAAAAATCGAATATTTTAGACAAGGGTTCGTCGCACTTCAAGGGAAGTATTTTAATAAATTTCTCTTCTCCCCGATATCGTCAATTTCTTCTGTGCAAAAAATTTATTTTCATATCAGAGCTATCGATTATTGTTCGTTAAATAGAAATTCGCAAACTGAACATCGCGTACAGTCGTATCCAGGAGTATTATTAAAT
>NW_017147679.1:0-2117 GCF_001652005.2 Ceratina calcarata | reverse complement strand
GCCTTTATGAATGAAAATTGAATAATAAACTAATAATGAAAATAATTTAATAACAAGCCACAAACGCTTCCAAGTGAAATTTCTTTGATCGTCTCTAAGGTAGATACAACAACGTGTCAATCTCTAACGATAAAAGGATAAACGCGGTTCGCTATCGATCTCTCAATTCAACGAAACTGCGTGCGCGTCTCATCGTCGCAGAACGGTTTTTGTATTCGTTCCCGTGTTCGTGGAAAGCAACGCTCGGGGGAATTAATTCTCCTCCGGTCTTGGTTGACCTGGCACTTGCCAGGCAGGATGAACCGCTACCTGGCGCCTCTAAATAAAAGGGCAAAGCAGAGCTCGATGCAAATACTTCCATCGACAGCAATCGCGTCACTTGTCATTTGAAATACATTCACTCAAAAGAATCACCGTTTATGAATCGTTTCCTTGTATATCAATCGAACGAAACGATGAAACACCACGTATATAGATATTTGGAAGACGTCGTGAACGAAAGAAATCAATAGGAATGGAAACAATTTTTTCGTTACAGATTCCGAGGCGTCGACTATCCTGGGCATGCAGACGATCTGGTTCGCGGTCACGCTAGTTTTTCTGATCCTCTGCGTCGCGGGAATGGTCACGACGGTGACCCTCTGCTTCTGTAGGCAACGCGCCGCCACCCCTAGACATCCACACAACGCGCACAACGCTCAGTCTCATCCTCCAGTCAGCTTCCCATGTGAGTCAAACAATTTCGTTCTCCTTAAGGTTGAGCTTAATTTAGACTTTTGCACGTTGTATGTGTGCCACGATACGACTGCGGATTTCTATACAAAATTGAAATTGATTTTCAGATCATTTAAATTAAAGTCGTCTTTTAGTTATTTTAAATATTTTTCAAAAGCAAGCATTTTTTATATATCCTTTTGATTGTTTTTATAAAATCTACAGTCTAGTCGTGGATCATCCATAATGAAGTTTACCATCAGTTCAATCGTCGGTAGACATCTTGGATGTTCGAAGTGGAAATGGAAATGTTTCACTATGGATGAATACTGCATAATGCACATCCGAAATGCAAAGAATTTAAATTCGTCTTTATCATGTCATTGCTTGCCCTGTTGCTCTTGGTGTGCGTTTGTTCCTGGACCATCAGGCAGTCTGTTGGTTACTATCATAAATCATGGATGAGAAAAGTGATGAATAATGATTTATAGTAAATTATAACAATTTAGTATATAAAAGACTTGTATAATACACATAATTACAAAACTTGTTGAAAAATGTTATATTTTTATAATAATTAAATACATCTAATAATATTTGAATATACGAGAGAGTATGGCATCGTGTCTTAAAGTTGTCGATCTTTAACCGATTGAATTACGTTTAATGAATTTAGAAAGATACGTCCCGAGATGGACTTAAAAAACCGAAAGGATACGATAGATGTATTACCCCCGGTATTTGCAGTTCGTGAAGTGTGCATTAATTTAATTCGAAGAGCGTGGGTGTATGCGATGCGGAAACAGCGTTCACCGTTTTAGTAGTATGTCAGGCACTAATTTATCAAAGCGGCGACTAATTAATTTGAGCACGGGATTAATTTAGCTGGGGCTCAGAGCTAAACTCAATGAAAGTTCGCACACAAAAATTGCTCGTACGGTACGTGCGAGATAGTCGATTCTTTCTTTTTACCAAGCGGGCAAATCGATAGAACGAAATGCATGCATAAAACAAAACACGTGCAGTCAAAAGTAAAAAGGGTACCACGAACTATTTAATCCCTACACGTTATCAATAGTGCAAAAGAAATGGTTTTAAAAAATTCCTGTACTTCTTTTACGTTCTATTAAATTCTGTTCCTGTATTGAATTCCACTGAGCATGGGTTTACCTTTTATTTTGATTTCCCTTTCAGATTTTTTGAAACCTGACATTTACATCAATTCATGTTTTCGTAAAATAATTTTTAGCAATATTTAAAGCAATACAATACGTACAAGACTAAATATTCATACATGTATAGTTTCTAAATCAAGACATGTATTTAGTTATTTATAATAATGATCTCAATTAATAATGCTGGTTATAGCTTGGAATTAAAAAAAACTGTTACCTTAATTAATG
>NW_017147678.1:0-1890 GCF_001652005.2 Ceratina calcarata | reverse complement strand
TTCCACCAATAGAAGACCAACTAATCATCCAACCTCGAACAGTACGATTCAAGAAAGGAATCCGCAAGAAATCTTAAGGGACTAAGATCAATCTAAGGAGGGGGGAATGTGACGTCCGCTTTAAACATTAGCATTTATAAAATAACAAACGGATATCGATCAGGCTACACATAACAACTGTTATTCACGTAGATATTTTTATGTCATTTATATATCTAAAGATGTCTCATCCGTAAACATGTGTCATCCATAAACATGTATCTAAAGATGTCTCATCCGTAAACATGTACCTAAGCTGCTTCATCCCTTATCTAATCCAATAGCCAGTCACCAAAATCACCATTACTCATTCCGAACCTTGTCATCTTCCGAACTTTTCCCACTACTTCTTCATATCCAAAGGTCATTTCTCTCAAACCCTTAAATAGCCCTACCCTCTCATCCTGAGGCAGTCAGCAATCGTCTGAGTTACTGTGCGTGTCTACTCTGTATTTTGCAAATAAACTGATTGTTCATAGTGGTGATTTCAAGAGTTTAACAATTATTTAAAAATTACACGCCTTACGTGACACTGTCAGCAGCCATGTGTTTAGACTCAGTCCTTGAACCCGAGTCGATGCTATTTTCTTTCCATGAAAAGGCCATAAATTGACTTCGATAAGTTCGACAGTTATCGAGTCCAGGTTTGTCCAAAAACAGTTCTCTTATCCCGCATTTCAGACGCTCGCTACCCAGCCGTGTCCGTTGACACATTTGCCGTTGACAAGCTCAGCGCGTTCCCGCATTTACCCAAGCTTCGCTTGTGATGTTGGAAAAACTCTTCTTGAGAAAACCCATGCCAGGAACGGCCGTTACAGAAATAAATAAATCTATCCGCGCGTCGTCGACCAAATATAGTTACGAGCAAAAAAGATACGGACTTAAGACTAAACACGCACAATACGACCGAAATTGGGATACGTGAGCTACGCGAGCCAGCCCCTCCCGGAAACACAAGCGAGCCCTTTCAGACGCAATTTCCCTGCCAGATGTCAAGTGCCTGGCGCACACAACAAGTCCGCCAAGGACCCACAGGGTCCGTTGACAATCCGCACGCAGTCATAAAAAAGGCTAACCGGCCCAAGACTGCAGGCTCAAACTACAGGCGTTGTTTATTCGTTTGTTTCCTCGCTCGACCCAACGATTGACATAAGTCATGAACCCTATTTCAATTTTCCACGGGTGCTTGCGTTCAGGAGGTCTGTCAAATAATTTATTGCATAACAGCCAAAAAAGTACGTGCATTGACGGTCCCCGGAATTGAAGTAGAGTCTACTCTCTTTGAAGTGCTCTCCTTCCAGACGATACGCCTCCACGGGCAACTGGGTCGCAGAGGAAGTTCCTCAGTCTTCCTCTGTCCCGAACTCGTCGTTTTATCAACCGTCATCAGTTGGAGACGAGGAACACGGCCCTGACGATTCCAAATTCGAACCGTTGTGCACGGAGACTACGCAGCGGTGTCTAAACCACTACGTTGAGACGCTCGCGTTTAGAAATCGCAATTCCCGTCCATACTTAAGTTCACGTCGGTAACAGTCAAAATACGTCAAGTATGATGGCGATGTCGATGGATCGAATGATTGCATGTACTTATTATTGGCTTTAGCATACCTATTTGAACATTGGCTCAAACCACCATGTATACCGCGCTCGATGACCAGTATCATATCAATATCAGTCAATAATTCGAAAGTGATTTTTGTATGCTTCAGCATACCATCCCACTTGTATACTACATATGTACGAACAACTCATGAATTCTGCCTCAAAACACGTGAAGAAGATATATTTCAACCGAAACAACACGAAAATCAACCTGGAAATTGGAATTCTGGGGTATATTTGAGGATA
>NW_017147677.1:14481-24007 GCF_001652005.2 Ceratina calcarata | reverse complement strand
CCTTTAGGACCGATTTCTTCCAAATCTCTTCGCATTTCGCCGCTACACTTGTCGCCGCTACACTTGGAATTCTATCCCCTCCAGGAGACTCTAGCCTGCTAGTTTCAAATGCAGTTCCCTAAGTTAAGCTTAGGGATTTTACATCTGACTTAACAAACCGCTTGCGTACGCTTTACGCCCAGTAATTCCGATTAACGCTTGCGCCCTCCGTATTACCCTGGCTGTCAGCCACGGCGTTAGCCGGTGCTTCTTCTGCAGGTAACGTCAATTAATAGCANATCTCTCCCTCATTCCGTCCGCCGCCGTTTCGAGCCTGCGCAGTTGACCTATTCGCTCTGCGGGCCAGTGGGCCCCTTTGAAGCATCCAGCTTTTACACGCTTTTTCCTATACCTCGCAACTTTACGTTTCGGCCCTGCCTGTCCGTGCCGGCGGCGACGCCAAAACGGCGCCGCCGGCCAGTGGGAAACGCGCTTCAGGTTTACCCACGAACGGTTTCACGTACTCTTGAACTCTCTCTTCAAAGTTCTTTTCTACTTTCCCTCACGGTACTTGTTCGCTATCGGTCTCGTGGTTGTATTTAGCCTTAGATGGAGTTTACTACCCACTTAGGGCTGCACTATAAGCTAATAGCTAGGGCTAATATAAGGCTGCCGTATAATTTCGGCGGTACGATCAGAGTACAACACTTCTTCTCGTGCCTCAAACAGTATGTAGAAGCGCTGTCTTGGAAGGCTCGGAGTGTTGTAAGTACTCCGAACTATGTCCTCGACAGTTCACGCTGGTGCACTGCGAAATACAATTCGCAGGGAGCTCAGTGACGAACACGTCGCGCCTCTCTGGATGCTGTTTTAAATTTCCTGAGGAAAACCTCGGTGGGCCTACAACTGCAACCGGGGTCCCGGGCCAATACCGGTATGCCGTAACGCAGGAGGATGCACCGGTGAGCACCAGGCGTAACACCGGTTACAACTGAACGTTGCAGAGCGGGTATATGACCACGACGCCGTGAGAAGCTGCAGTTTCGATCACCACACAGGCAACTCGCTTCTTACACAGCTCGAAGGACACGCCTTCGAGTATCTCTCGAAAAAGTAGGTTCGAGGGGAAGAGAGAAATCCTCTCGGTGCAATATATCTTTACCGATATATTGCACTGGAAATTAGGATTTTAATAATACGCAGCGAACAGTTGATTTAAATCCGGCTATGTGACTCTACGTCACCAAGCGGATTAAATTCGTCTAGCGAGAGCCTTCGCAGACGAAGGTACGCATACCATACCTTCTCACACGACAATAATTCTTCGAAACCGTTCGCGTTTCGAAGTACCGATACGCGCTCTCTATCTAAATACTACGCGTCACTCTCGCACTCATAACCCAGGTGTATACACGCCTCGATGAGTCACGGTTCGCGGCTATCAGAAATAGACCGTGTTAGGGATAAGCGGCCCTAACGGGGTTCGGCCGGGAGAACGGGTGTTCAAATAATTCGTATCAGCAATTTAACTAAAAAAGTGAAACCTGGTTTATTGAAATAATCTGTCTTCCCTGGAGGATCTCTATTCGTCCGGGGTAGCCGGGAATTAATAGCGTCCGGCGGGCCGCCCTCGTGTCCTCCGTGTTTCCTGCAGCCTATCGACGGCGCCTGCTGCTTCGGTCTGGGCGCCGATTGTTACGATCGCTGCGAAAAGACAAAGAAATAAATATGGGCTCAATGCAGTTCCTCCGTCTTATATGTATTTTTAACAAACGTGTATCTTTTACGATCGACAAAGATCGTTAATGGTCCTTCCGCAGGTTCACTTACGGAAACCTTGTTACGACATTTACTTCCTCTAAATAATCAAGTTTGGTCATCTTCCCGATAACATCGACAATGCCGAGACATTGGCCGTGCACCAGTCCGGAGAACTCACTAAATCATTAAATCGGTAGTAGCGACGGGCGGTGTGTACAAAGGGCAGGGACGTAATCAACGCGAGCTTATGACTCGCGCTTAATGGAAATTCCTCGTTCATGGGGAACAATTGCAAGCCCCAATCCCTAGCACGAAGGAGGTTCAGCGCGTTACCCGGGCCTATTCGGCCAGGGAAAACACGCTGATTTCTTCAGTGTAGCGCGCGTGCGGCCCAGAACATCTAAGGGCATCAAAGACCTGTTATTGCTCAATCTCGTGCGGCTAGAAGCCGCCTGTCCTTCTAAGAAAATTTGTTTGTACGTTGGTAGTAAAAACCCCGCGACCGAAGCCGGAGGCCTTCGAGATACCATAAGTTACGTCTATTTAGGAGACTAGAATCTCGTTCGTTATCGGAATTTACCAGACAAATCGCTCCACCAACTAAGAACGGCCATGCACCACCACCCGCCGAATCAAGAAAGACCTATCAATCTGTCAATCCTTCCGGTGTCTGGGCCTGGTGAGGTTTCCCGTGTTGAGTCAAATTAAGCCGCATGCTCCACACCTGGTGGTACCCTTCCGTCAATTCCTTTAAGTTTCAGCTTTGCAACCATACTTCCCCCGGAACGCAAAACCTTTGTTTTCCCGGAAGCTGCCCGCAGAGTCATCGAAGGAACTTCGGCGGATCACTAGCTGGCATCGTTTATGGTTAGAATTAGGGCGGTATCTGATCGCCTTCGAACCTGTAACTTTCGTTCTTGATTAATGAAAACATTTTTGGCAAATGCTTTCGCTTCAGTCCATCTTGCGACGATCCAAGAATTTCTAACGTTGCAATACGAATGCCCCCATCTGTCCCTATTAATCATTACCTCGGGTTTCCGAAAACCAGCGAAATAGAACCGAGGTCCTATTCCATTATTCCATGCACAGAGTATTCAGGCGAGAGTAGCCTGCTTTGAGCACTCTAATTTGTTCAAAGTAAACGTACCGGCTCACCTCGACACTCAATGAAGAGCACCGCGATGGGTAAATTAAATTGGATCGCGTCCGGACAAACCGGGCGCTAAGCCCACCAGCAACATAACAGTTGAACACCGCGAGCGGTGAACCGACAATATGACACACAGATTCAAGTACGAGCTTTTTAACCGCAACAACTTTAGTATTCGCTATTGGAGCTGGAATTACCGCGGCTGCTGGCACCAGACTTGCCCTCCAATTGGTCCTCGTTAAAGGATTTATAGTGTTCTCATTCCGATTACGGGGCCTCGGATGAGTCCCGTACCATTATTTTTCTTCACCAGCTCCCCGTGCCGGGAGTGGGTAATTTGCGTGCCTACTACCTTCTTTGGATATGAATGATATTCGATAATATATGATATTCGATAATATAAATGATAATCGAACCATGATTCCCCGTTATCCATTACTGCCATGGTAGGGGCAGAACCTACCATCGACAGTTGATAAGGCAGACATTTGAAAAATTCGTCGCCGGTGCTAGAAGACCGTGCGATTAACGTAAGGTTATTCAGAGTCACCAAAGAAAACGATGGACGCTCCCCAACGATTGGTTTTGATATAATAAAAGCATTCCTCCCATCTCTGGTCGGAATTCTGATTTGTATGTATTAGCTTTAGAATTAATACAGTTATCCAAGTAAATGTGGGTACAATCTAAGAAACCATAACTGATTTAACGAGCCATTCGCGGTTTCACCTTAGTTCGGTATGTACTGAGACCTGAACGGCTTAATCTTTGAAACAATCATATGACTACTGGCAGGATCAATCAGGGAGTTGAGCGAAGGAACCGAAGAAGGTGTGTGTTCACTCTCGACATATATCGAACGACACGCAGCACACACTACGTCTCAACAGATCGCAGCGTGTTAACCGCTCCACCGAGTACAATACCTCGCCAGGTACCTAAGTCGTCTACAGACGATTTCGAGTCTCGACGTCGAACTTTCAGTACCCATGATCGACCGTTAGAGAGCCGTGGTCGTCGATCGACGAGATCCCGACGACCAGTCCAGAGATGCCCATACGGCTAATTGAGGCCCGTGCGATGACCGGCCAACCAAGGACCGGCCACCTAGTCGTGTCACATTGTTTTGAGCCTTTCGACTCACACGAGACAGAGTGTAGCTTCGCACCACCGGCCGCTCGACCGAGTGCGTGAACCAAATGCCCAAACCTGCGGTTCCTCTCTGAGCAGGATTACTATCGCAACGACTAGTCATCAGTAGGGTAAAACTAACCTATCTTCCGACGGTCTAAATCCAGCTCCCGATGCCCGTTGGACGGGTGAACAATGCGACGCTTGGCGAATTCTGCTTCGCAATGATACGAAGAGCCGACATCGAAGGATCAAAAAGCGACGTCGCTATGAATGCTTGGCCGCCACAAGCCAGTTATCCCTGTGGTAACTTTTCTGATACCTCTTGCTGAAAACTCTTCAAGCCAAAAGGATCGATAGGCTGTGCTTTCGCAGTCTCTATGCGTACTGAACATCGAAATCAAGCCAGCTTTTGTCCTTTTGCTCTACGCGAGGCTTCTGTCCTCGCTGAGTTGGCCTTAGGACACCTGTGTTATTCTCTGACAGATGTACCGCCCCAGTCAAACTCCCCGCCTGACAGTGTCCTCGAATCGGATCATGCGGGGGTATTGTCGGCGATCAGCCGCGAAGTTTACACCACTCTTACACGCTTGGTTCTAGAATACGAAGGCGACCGGGTCGAAACACCGGCTGGTGGGCCTTGCCCGGACGTGGGAGTTGGCGCTTGAGCTCTAGCCCTTTGCAACCCAGGAAAGGACAAGAAATGGGAAGGAGGCAGGAAATACGGACATTTCGTCTCACGCTTCCCCGGAGGGAGAGTCTTGATAGCTCCTGCGCGCGCCTCTGATGGCCCTAGTGCGCGATGGCAACGCATTAACCCGGACATGGTGGTATTTAATCCAGTCCGCCGCAAGAATTGCTACGAAGTCATCGTGCACCCACGAACAGGAGGATCGCACCTCCGCAGTCTCTCGCAGTTCGTGGCCATCAGAGCTGCTGTGCAGTAGCTCAAACCGAACGGTGGAAGCTATCCTCTATTGCCTGCACCAGCTCAGCCTTTTCTGGGAACAGGGCTCCAGTAAGATAGCCGTGGCACACAGGGCAGTGGACCACTCCAAACCCTTGAGCCTCCTCTCTACCAGTTCTGGTACCATAGACTCCATGGCACTAACACCGAATTCACCATGGGCCACAGGTGCATGGATGTAAGCCGCAGGCACGTCGGTTGGCAGCCGGAACCACTTCCTGACCGCGAACCGGACCAGCGCATCCATGCGTCGGTGCATCCCGTAAGTCACGCTATCCAGGACCAGCGCGTGGGTGTACCTGGGAAGCAAAAAAGTCTTTAGAATTCGAAGGCGCTGTTGGGGCTTCAGCGGAGCTCTGGTGACTCTGTCCAAGATGTCCCCCAGGTCGGTGGATACCCTCGTCACGCCTTTATGGTCGAACTTCACCCCAGGTATTTGCAGGAGCCCGTGGTGTCTAGGTGCTCGATCCATTGCCCCTCCGTTCGGAAGGTTTTCGCTGTTTCAACCTTCATCCTTTTATTCCGCCCATCAGGGACCAGGGACAGAGCCACACACTTGGCCGGCATAAGGCTTAAACCCTGAACGGCCATTGCCTCGACGATCCTATTAAGGGAGTCCTGCAGTCCCTTAGCCGTGGCGGCGAGCAGCACCAGATGGTTTGCGAAAGCAATGGCATTCACTCTCACCCCATGTAGATCAGAGCCAACGGTATGCTGCACCGCTTGCAATGCTTTGTCCATGACTGCATTGAAAATGAGTGGCGACAGTGGATCTCCTTGCCTCACCCCCTGTGTGGGTTTGATCCAATCACTTTTGCCCTTTCCCACCTCGATCGTAGTCCTTGAGCCCTCATAGATATTGCCAATGTATGAGGTCATCTCCTAGGGCAAACCTTTCTCCTCCAGTGTTAAAAATTCGTATAAGCAGGAGGAGTCAGCATGAGATACATGCGCCTCCACACGTAATGCATATGTACGGAAACTTAGCTCGAAGGAATTTGCGGTCAGCTAATTCCTTGAGAAATTAAATAATTACGTGTCCGCGAGAATTTTAATAGAAAGGTCCGTTAGATACATTATTGTAGTTCGGGGATTAAGAAATTGTTGATCCATTTCTTATATTCCCCGAGCGGTGACTCATACGGACGTGTATACGCCGGAGTACGAGTACGAGAGAGTCGCGTATAGTTAAAGATAGAGAGATGTGTATCGGCAATCAGACGCATACCGCGAATTACATTTATTCCTAATCGGTGCGTCTACAGATGTACACGTATTCCAGCCGAATTTCCGAGAAAGTTCTCAGAATTCGTAGAGCGGATTAGAAACGGGCAGACGTTGAGAAATCCGTCTGCATTCCGGATTAAAATCAGCTGTTTGCTGAAATACTATATTATTCTTATCGGAGTTGCAGTAGGTCGGTATAGATCTACTGCATTGAGAGGAATCCTTTCGCACCTTGTCCGTATCGGAGTGATTTCGAAGGTGATCCTTCTGTCATCGCTTGAACACGAGTTTCGCTAGTCAGAGCAGTGCGGCTTTTACCGGGACCGTTTAAAGTCGGAAGCCCTTTGCCATGGCGGTGGTAAAAGTCGCATTTGTCACGGCGTCGTGACCATCATACCCGCTCTGCAACAATTTGTTGTAACCGGTGTTAGTTGGTGCAGTTCTGTGCATCCTCCTGCGTNTCCTACGCCCATTAATTGCACGAGTATCCGTGCATCGCATAATTTGGAGTTTTCAACTGTTTTCAGAAACCCTAGCGAGACGCGAGTCGGTGTTGGACACTGAGGAAATAAGGGTTCGCCTGACATTCTCGTCTTTCTACTTCAATCAATTTATATTCTTTACTTCTTTTAATAAACGGTTGTGGGTTTCTAAGGGAAACTTCTCGTGTCATTATTTCTGAAACCCGATTCTCAAATTCCGGCTCCCAGTTAGGGCAACCATCCCTCACATCCAGTTCTCAGCTGATTGCATCGTGCGCCACAGTGTCGAACGCCTTCTTTACATCCAGCACTGCTATATGCAGCCGTTTAAGAAATTACCTCGCGTTCCTCAGGACTGATTGCAGTGTGTATACATTTTCAGCAACACGATTTGCAACAATAAAGGCACGTTACCTGCGATCAAGAAGGTGTGTGGCATTCATCCTGACAGCAAGGATCTTATGTAGCTGCATCAGTGCTACTGAAGCGATAGACAGCGGGCGGTATTGTGCCGGGTTCAATGATCCTTTAGCTTTCGGAATAAGGACCGACCTAGAATCAGTAAGATACTGTGGCATTCTTTCATTTAGCAGGATGAGATTGTAGAACGCGGCACGCTCCATCGCCGGCAACCTGTTCCAATCAGCCACTGTAACGCCATCCGGCCCAGGGGTGGACACCTTAGGAGGCTTGATGCTCTGAACCTCATCAGCCGTAATGGACCCCATAGCTCCTGCTTGATTCGGCCCGGCGCTGGGGATACCGCGCTCCGTTGTTCTCGTGTAGGCGCCTCGTTGGCCTAAAAAATGGGAGCCCAACAGGCGGTCTGCTCGGCGATGGTTGGATGCTGGTACCCATCGGTATCGCCTTCCAGCACAAGCTTTGCAGCCTTGCTCATACATTTCCGCCACAGTGTTTGTATCCTTCTGTATTGCTCCCTCCTGATCGTTCTCCTCGAAGAGCCATCTGTTCCAGCACGTTGGGCCGTAACCCTGCAGGGGGCCTCACTCTCTTCTGGCTCGTCTCCATCCACCGCTGGAGCTCCTCGTTAACCGAGCGCTGCTCAGCGATCTTCCGATGTGTCTCGTATATCACTTTGGTCCGCTGCGAGTCCGTAGGAAGGTTCCTCAGGCTTTCTCACAGCCAGCTCCTGATGCTTCTGTCCGCTAAGTCGCTCGCAGCCTCCAAATCAGAGTCAGGTACCGGGGCCATCGAGCCACTCGGCTCCGCTTGTCCCTCGCGTATCGCCGGAGAACGGCACATTTCTAACTGAGTAATTCGTGTACGACATTGCCAGCAGCGGTAACAGACAGAAAGAAATTAAAATAACGGTATAACTTTTAATTCGATAACGTGGCTGACAATCACGGCCGTTTAGACGCCCGGTTAGGTGAATACGTAACTGGGTCCGGATAGGAGCGGGAAACGAGTTTACGCNCAAATAATAATTTGAACTTCTACGACCATCTCGCCTTCGTTACACGAACTGAATTCATTTCAACATCGATTTAGAAATACGTACAAAACGTGAAAGACAAAATCCAGAAAACAGCGAAGCAATTTAAGCCTCGAATACCCAATTACGCAACTAGCCAGATACATATGTGCAAACGCATCTAGGTTAATTTCTCTGGGAAGCAGGAAGAAGGGAAGGAAAACAAGGAATAACTCGCATCGTCGCGTAAAACAAGCAGCAGCGATCGAATCTCGGGCTTACTGGACTCGTAGCCCGATAATTCCAACTTCCGCTTAATTTGCCAGCGACTTATTGGCTGCTCCGCAAAAAGCTGTATTGCACTGCAACCTATCCTCCTATCTAATAGGATTCAACCGCGATGACACGTACACAGGAATTATCCCGACCGGGCGGGTTTATCAGCGCAGGCACGACGAAATAGAATCGGCCGATACATGCGTCCATTTCCACGGGGTAAGCGAAATTCTTGGTTTGATTACTAACTTCTATCTTACTGGTTGTATAACAAGTATACTATTCTGTGCTAATTGGATCAGTGAAAAGTTCCGCTTGTCGCGAATTGTTAGATGAATACCTAACCGGATACCGGATCCGAATAGGAGTGGGAACCGGGTTTACGCAATTGTTTGAAAAATAAAATTTGCAAAATAAATTTTAAATGAAATTCGGTTTATTGGACCGGCCAATAGGCCGATCCCTCAAATTCAAATACAAATATAATATAGGTATATAAGTCTGATTAATTTGATTGCCCTCGAGGCCAGGGCCGATGTCGCTGTCTCTAACGTCGATCTCTGTAACACAACAAATAATCGAAACGATTAAAGTTATTATTCTGTTCGTAGTCGACAAAATTCAATAACTAATTATACTCAGTGGACTGTATATTCGGAAGAGAATATTCTCTGTTCCGATTTCCTCTTTCTTCAGGCAATAGAATATTTCTCTATTGTTTAAATTATCTCTTCCCGTACGCAATTATATGAGATGAGATGGCCGTTAAAATTGGCACTGATTTCGGTGTGCCGAAAACAGGGCCAGGGACGCCGTTTGCAGGGGCACACACAGTTTTACCGGCTGTGCGCGGGAGCTCGGGTTGTAAGGCCGAAACTCCTACTGGCATGTAAAGCGCAATACCGTGCAAAGCTGCACTAACTCAATTGCTGTACACCTTTCCCGGAGAGAAACCTTGATGACTTATTGTCGCGGTACCTTCTCGGCCCTATGCGATGGCGCCGTTCTCTAGCCGGTGGTCAGCCAACAATTGACTATTGACCTGAAGCGATACCCGTGGCCCGGATACCACTATCACGTATCCTGTTCTCAGCACTGTAATCAGTGCGGCCTTT
>NW_017147677.1:12617-13961 GCF_001652005.2 Ceratina calcarata | reverse complement strand
GATCAGTGCGAACGTCAGGAACGGATGATAATCTTTCCGTCCTGTGTAATTCGTAATCGATATGATATTAAATATTAAATATGAATTACGCGAATAGGAATTCATGTTAGAAGCGTGAATATTCCTATTCGGAGGTAATCCTACTTTCTCAAATTACGAATTGGATGCACTCGTACTAGATGCGTATCGGTCGAACGATAATCGTTCTAGTCGAACTGATCTATAACCGAGCGTCTTGAAATTACAGAACAGAATGACGAGGGCCTCCGCGTCTCCTTTCCAAGAAAGCTATTTCCCCGCGATGCGGCGTAGAGAGCGAGTATACTCTATCTCTATCTCTATCTAATTAATGTGTTTCCGAAAGAGAAACACCTTTCGTCGAAATTTCATATTTGAAAAATCACGTTACGCGGAGGTCAACGTTTGCCGAGCGGAGCGGTGTTTACATCACGGCGTCGAGCATAAGAAATGTTATTCCCTTTCTTATACTCGGCAACCGTCTGTATTTCTTTGAATTTCGTGTATATTTCCGAGAATTCGTAATCGAATTTTCGAAACACGGATTAAGTTTATAATTGCAGGCCGAGCAATGCTCTTAAGCCATGCTCACCATTTCAATCTTCAAAGTGTACGAAATACGTTCGATCTGCACTGTGAGACTATGAGTTGCCGACTCGCCGGAGCTCCGGCTCGGATGCCCTCTTATTACTTCCGAGAATCCAGCATATATCTATCGAGAATTCGTACTCGAATTCTCGTTACTAGAATTTAATAATTATTGGAAAGGCCGAGCAATGCTCTTAAACCTTGCAAAACCTCTATCTTTAAACACACCCCATAGGGTACAGCAGGGAAGTTTACCCTTGTCAGACTCTCAATGGGCTTACAGTAACCCGCGTCTTGCTGCGATCGCACGTGCAGCTGCTTTCAGGTACTCGCAGTTGGCGGCGGCCAGCGCGGAGTGGTTAGTTTTCTTCTTCCCCAGCTCATTGCAATTGATGCATTTCAAGGGAGCTCCCCGGCACTAACCCATTCTGTGCGGTTTAGCACATCTCGCGCAGATCGGATCAGTGATGTCTTCACAGCAGTTCTTTGTTAGATGACCGGCCGCTAGGCACTTGAAGCATTGCCGAATCGCCAGATTGTCCTCAATTCTGAGCCTCTCCTACCTAACAGGAACAGAACCCGCGCGGATGAGGACTACTATGGTCGGATGTCCTCATAGAGATAGTATACATAGAGTACAGAAGCCAACCGCAAACGTGAGTCACAAATAGAAAGAGAGAGGAACACGAGAATAACTACCTCTTTCTCTCTACCGACGCATGCGCAGTACTCATATAG
>NW_017147677.1:6505-11652 GCF_001652005.2 Ceratina calcarata | reverse complement strand
ATCTTGTAAACATCTCTATACACAACTTTTTCATTGAATCTAACATGTCGTGACTCAATAAATTTTCGTGTACTCGGATACCACAATAGATATCCAGTATTTTTATATCTTACTAGTACAGCTTTAATTGCTCTTTCGCTAAATTTAGAATTTGGCTTTGGTACTTTTATATAACCAATACATGCAAACGTCTTTATTTGATTAAAATGGCAACTTACATTTGGTGCAAATTTCTTTGATGGAACTCTAAACTCTATAGTTTTGTAAGGAGCCCTATTGTATGCATGCACAGCAGCATCAATAGCCAGCTCCCGCATACTCTTTGGTAAAACATACATCTGAACATGTGTCTGAGTCAAACGTATATGCTCTTCCTTTCTCGTGGATTGTTTTAATAAACCTTTCGGTAACTCCATTGTGTTCTGGGGTATAAAGTGGTGACAATTCTGTCTCTATCTTTTCTTCTCTTAATATTTCAAGAAATTTTCCGCCTGTAAATTCGGTGCTTTGATGAGATCTAATACAGCAGATCTTCTCATCCTTACCCAACAAGTTACGAGCAGACACAATAAATTTTTCCAAAGCATTGTCAACTGCATTCTTAGATTTCACGGAATATGCCTTTACAAATCTAGAAGAGTCATCCACGAAAACCACAATAAATCTTTTGAATCCATGATATGAAGTTGGTTTAATCAGCCCCGTTGTATCCGTATGAATCACTTGTAATGGTCTCTCTACTGTCTTTTTCGTTTCTTTAAATGGCATTTTTTCCCATTATACAAATCTCATATTCTAGGATGGAATCATCAAATTTAACATTCTCGAAAGTCTTAATAATATTTTGTACCTTCTTTAAGTAACTCAACGATGCATGGCCTAATCTTACATGCCACAACATTATCTCATTACCTTTTTACAAAAAACACGAGAATGACTACCTCTTTCTCTCTACCGACGCATGCGCAGTACTCATATAGGTGTATATGGGTTCGAATACGTACGCTGTATGCATGCAGAGCATGCGCTCTGCTGCTGTTAAACAAAGCGAGGTAGTAAATTTCTACTTCGTTTTCTTTCTAACAGCGTATCAATTCCACTTACAGGCGAGCCTATGGCATCTGTACTCTATCTATAATATCTCTATGGATGTCCTACCTTATACATCATATCCCTCATTCTGTTCCGCCGGGTCTTAGTGCTCCATGCATGCGTGAGCTCGTTGTCAGACACCCCCGGAATTTGATGAAGAGCATGAGTGACCTCTTGCTCAGGGACCTTTTCAGGGATGCCCCGAACGACGACCTCGGGACTCTCTACCGCGGCGTCGCGGACATCGAGGCCTGCGTCCTGGATCTTCTTAATACTCCTGAACTTCTCAGCCTGTCCATTCTTGGTCCGTACCAGGACACCACCCCTACTCCGAGTTACACCGAATACCTCAATGTCGCAGGCTGAGGGGTTGACCAGCTCCTTGAGGACAGTCTTTACCTTGTCCGCGTCAGGAAACCTCGATTTGGACCCTTGGGAAGGTCCAATCCAGACCGCTTCGGTGGCGGGACTCTGTAAATTTGGGCGCCTACGGGCCTTCCTTTCTGGCGTAGGACGATCTCAGAACTCCACTCTCGTCTGCCAGCTCGGCCACCACCATCTCAGCCACCATCTTGGGGAGCTCGTCGGTGCTGACTTTCGCTCCTGCCTCGGCCCCACATCTCTTCTCCAGGGAGGCTAGGTTGGCTGCAGTTCCTTCCATCGCCCCACTGACTGTTCCCTGCAAGGTCTTCACGGCCACATTCAGCTTATCATCAACTATTACCTTGATTTTCTCAAGCAGGCTTCGATGTTCCTTACGTCTGGCCTCCTTTTCCGCTTCCGTGTTAGCTTTCATCTCCGAGCGGATGGCGTCGAGAGCCCGGCCCTAACCTCCCTTTGCCGCATGGAAGAGCCACCTCTTCTCCGCTAACTTCAATCCAGCCTCACAAATGTCATTTACCGCTTTCGTTATTTGCATTTGATACTCCTGGCTCAGCCGAGTCAACTTGACTATATCCACAGCATATGCCTGGCCGGTAATCACCTCGACCGCTTCCCTAATCTCGTCTTTCATCACCGGGGGCTGGAGAGCAGCCTCAATAGGGTTGCTCTTCTCCATGAATGCCCTCCGCTCCCTGGAGGGCAGTGGCGTGACCCTGCCACACACTTCATCCCCAGGGTGCGCATAATTTTTCCCTCACGGCTCACGTCCCCTCTTTTTCGCCCGTAATTCAAGCTCCATTATTATTCCCCTCATGCGCCTTTGCTGACCATGCCTAGGCCAAGTCAAGTACCAGACCCCACCATGGTCGCGTCGTCCCCACTTTCCGGCCGAGGGAAAAATTATGCGATCCCTGTTCAACCCTCTCATCACTCGGCGAACCACTTCGCTGGCTGCTACTCTTCCGAACACTTCTGCTTGGCGTCATTCCGACACGAATGAGTTACCAACTCGGGTAGTGTACCGATCGTAGGTAACTGGCCGATCGGCAGGGTCTCTACTGTCTCTCTGCGACGCAGCGTACGTTCGGTATGTAGTTCCGCACCTCACCACCAGGGGATAGATTGAGGTTATGTCAGCTACGACAAAAGATATAATAATTAGGGCTTCACCACGTGCTGTCCGAGACCAGATGACACTGCCTCGGGTACAATACGCTCACTCCTGTCTCCCGTTACCAGAAGGAGATCAGCCCGAAGCACTTTACTGCTGACGACCCCGTGGGCGTAGTCCGCACAGCTCCGTCCGGGAACCCAACGCTTATAGGTTAGGCCACAACCACTTGCATATGTCCAGCCCGTGGGCAATTCAATCAATCTACAAATCAGTTTTTAGTCCACCACAACGTCCAATTTCATTGCTCGATAGTCCACCAGCATACTTCACTTCCAGCACTTTTCACCGCCAAAAAAGTACTCAGAGCGACACTTGGCACGTCTAACCGCCATCTTGCTTTAAGAGAGTGATCCAAGCACTCCTTCATTGATCCACCTCGATCGCGGTACGAGAGACGTCATAGATATTATTAACGTACGTACGCATTCCTCAGGGCAGACCTTTCTCCGTCAGAACGCGGCTGATTGCTGTATGGGCCACGGTGTCGAATGCATTCTTCACATCCAGGACGGCGATATGGAGAGGCCTAAGAGTCTCCCTCGCGTTTCTGGGGATGGTCTGGAGGGCGTAAACGTTCTCAGCAACCCCATCGGCGACTATAAACACCATCTGTCTCCGGTCCAGAATAAGCGCAGCATTCATCCTAGCTGCCAGAATTTTATGGAGCTGTCTCAATGCCACCGATGCTATGGAGAGCGGACGGTATTGGGAAGGGTCCATCGAACCCTTGATCTTAGGAATTAATACTGTTCTTGAGTCGGTCATAAATTGGGGCACACTCTCATTCGCTAGCACCAGATTGAAGAAGGCAGCGCGCTCCAGTGGTGGTATTCTATTCCACGCGGACACGGTGCTGCCGTCGGGACCCGGCGCAGATCCGTCGGGAGGCTTATTTATCCGCACCTCATCACTAGTAATAGGGACACAAGGTCCATCGATGACACGTCCATGCGCATAGCCGTCAGCAGCACTCAGTAAAAGATAGAAAAAATAAGGTAAGGTGACTTTTAATTCTGTTTATCGTGGATGTTGTTCACGGCCGTTTAGACACCCGTGGGGTACGGCTCGGAAGTTGCCCTTGTCAAGATTCGGCTGATTATATTAAGACGATCCCGCGCTTACAGCGTACAGTTGCCTTCAGATACTCGCAGCTGGCGGTGTCCAGTGCAGACTGGTTAGTCTCTTTCCTTCCGGATTCGCTGCAGTTGATACATCTTAGGGATGAGCCGCGACATAGCCCCTTTTTGTGCGGTTTCGCGCATCTCGCACAGACAGGGCCCTCCAAGTCCTCCGTACAATTCTCAGCGAGATGGCCAATCGCGAGGCATTTGAAACATTGACGGACAGCCAGGTTGCCTTCGATCCTCAGTCGTTCCCATCTAACCGAGATTTTGCCTGCGGAACTCAGCGCTGTTCTTGCTACATGCCGTACCTTGTACATCATATCTCGCCTCCTACTGCGCCTGGGTTTCGAGGTCCACGCATGTACAATGTCATCCTCGGTCAACCCCGGGAGGTCCCCGAAGCTTTTAGGACCTCCTGCTCGTCAACATCCTCGGGGACGCCTCTGACTACAACTTCCGGTTTCTCCACCGAGGCATCACGAATATCAAAGTCAACCTCCTTGATGCGCTGAATGCCCTTGAAGTTGCTAGCCTGATCCTTGCGTGTCCTCACCAGTACTCCACCCTTGCTGCGCGTGACCCCAAAGACCTCGATATTACGGGCTGCAGGGTTGACCAGCTCCTTCAGCACGGTTTTGACCTTATCCGCGTCAGGAAATTTGGTATTGGCAATTTGGGACGGTCCAATCCAAACTTCCTCCGTTTCCAGGCCCGGTTCCCTAGAGAGTCTATTGTTCGCTTTGCTCCTCAATGCACTAACATAGGAAGCGCACTTCCCAGCTCTATCGTCCACGGTGAGTTCCGCCACCACCAGTTCCGCGACCCTTTTGAAGAGCACGCCCGTGTCGACCCTTGGCCCGTCCTCGGGCACACATTTCTCTTCTAGGGCGGTCAATTTGGCCACCGAATTACCACATTTATTTTTCTTAAGGGGGTGAGAGGGGGATCATCGCGAACATACACAGACCCTAACGCGATTTACGGGGAGCAGGGGGACTATCGCAACTTTAAAAAAATTCCTAGTGCGGGTGTGCGGGGAAAAGTGAGATCACTGCGAACGTACGTGGGCCCTAACGCGGCGCACGTGTGCGATGCGCCGGTAAAAGAGATCATCGCGAATATCCGTGCGACTTAATGTGGAGGAAAAGAGATCGCGAACGTGTGCAACGCGTAACGTGACATTTGTGAAGAGGAGAGAGGGGATCGCCGTATGCGGCCAACAGTAGACGATAAGATGTCAGCAAGCAGGTGAATACAACTCTGTGTGTGTGTGTGTGTGCGCGCGCGCGCTCGTGCGTGCGTGTGTGTGTGAAGAAGTGGGATCGTGAACGTATGCAAGTAAGGGAAAAAAGAGGAAACAGGAGAACGGGGTG
>NW_017147677.1:3475-6494 GCF_001652005.2 Ceratina calcarata | reverse complement strand
CCCGATATGCACCTGTTGCCACAGCCACATTCGCCATTGACGCGGCGCCTATACTCATGTTCCATGAACGCATTGCGTTCAGCGAGCTCCTCGATCGGCATTGCAATATACACGGCGTCTCCTGAAACGATACTACTCATAACAACCGTCACGAGGAAACATAGCAGTAGGAAATAAGTACTTACCAAACAAATATTCTAGGTCATAAGACCCTGCCCAATCCCACAGTCCAAACAAATCTTCTAGGTGATAAGACCCTGTCCAATCCCACAGTTCATTATTCACTGCTCGATAATCACGCCGCTCTTGTCTGATTAATCGGCGGCGTTCCCCCGATATGCATCTGTTGCCACAGCCACATTCACCATTGACGCGACGTTGCTGTACATCATGCAAAACATAATAAATCAGATTTTATAACAAGTCAGAACTGGACGAATTAGAAATTATAAATGTTAGAAACACAATGGGAATTCTAGAATTAGAATTAGAAATGTTAAAAAACACAATGATAGGATGCTATACAAAATTATACTATAAATTACTTACCGGAATCATAATTGTAGATGGTATAAAATTTATTTTCTGAATGTGTCGGGCAACCGATCAGCTCTATATAACTTTTCTCGACAGAATGATTACAGACAGTATTTCGCGAACGTATGCGAAGTCGAATAGAGAGACCACGTACTTCGTCCTTGGGCAAATTATAACATTTCTCGACATTCGCATTGTAAGGAAAAAAAGAAGGAAACAGTAGAACGAGAGAGGCAGGAAACAAATGCAAAAACTCATCGTAATACAATATTAACGTTGATTTGTCTTTTATTTAAATATTCTTTAGTTATGTTACATATAACAAAGAGAATTTAATGTGAAATATATAATGACAATACAATTTGTTATTTAGTTTAATATTTTATGCTTATTAAATACTGCTTATGCAGCTACACTCGCTAGTGTTAATAATCTGTCATATACTTCAGGATATATTATTACGTCAATGGTTCTCCCACCATTCAGGGCGTCTAATTCCTCCACAGATAAATTGAAATATTTTTGAATACAGTTCAAGCATCCCGACACATCATGTATAAAACAAATTTCATTTGAACATATTCTACAAAAACGATAGTAGTGAAAAAAATTTATTTTCATTATTTGATGCCAATGCATTAATTCAAATTCATGCTGTTTCTCTTCGGACAGTCGATAGTAGCAATCAGTGCATATAGGGTGTTTAAAGATGTCTTGTCTTTGATATAAGGCACAGTTATCATACATTTTTACACATGCTAGTGTTAATAATTCACCGTATACTTCAGGATAATCATTTAGGCTTATCCCATTCAATGTCACATATTGCAAGTTCTCATCGTTATTGAATAATAAATCTTTTAAATGTCTGATTAACTTAGGCAGTATTTTTGGATTAATTTGAATTATTAATCAAGAACATGTTTAAATAAACACAATATATATTTCGAACATGAAAATGTATACAATATCTGGAGCACTGCTTCTTACTTCGATGCTCGTGGACGACTGACTCCAACAATCACCGTTCACAAAGGACTCTCAAACCTTAGCGTCGCAGCTCTTCAAAATNGTAGTAGCGGCTCTCTATCCCGTTGCGAGACACACAGAGCGACCCTCGTCATATCCTCATTACAACACCGTGTTAAATTTTGGCAACATCGAGTTTCCAATCTCTCTCAATCAAATCCGATTGTTTGAGAGACTGAATGACGTTTCCATTAACGTATACGGTATTGAAAATCATCATATGATTGCACCACTATATCTGACTAGCGAGAAGAAGAATCGTCATGCCAACTTGCTGTATGTGGAGAATCATCAAAACAGTACAATCCCAGGACATTTCGCATGTGTCAAGAATCTCTCTCTGCTAGTTAGTAACCAATTAAGTAAGAAGAAGAGCAAGAAATTCATTTGTGATCGGTACGCATTATGACTAGACGTCATAAGCTTCTATAGAATCATAAATACATTACCTGCCACTTCCCCCCCCCATTTTTTTTTCAAGGTGCCAGCACTATTTCTGCTCGAGCCAGAAATTGGAAACACACACCATCCGGTGCAAACAAATGAATGACTGTGCTATTGTACTGCCTAACGAAGAGGACAAGTGGTTAAAGTTCCAAAATTATTTTCGAAAGGAGCGGCTGCCGCTTTTAGTCTACGCCGACCTAGAATGTATCTTGGAAAAAATGACTGAGCAGCAGAAGCAAAATTCGTATCCATATTAGCATCATAAAGTATTTAATATTGGGTATTATATTCAATGTTGGTACGATATCTCACTATCGAGATATGAGTGTTATCGCGGTGTATATTGCGTTTCATGGTTCATTCAAGAATAGCAATATTTGACACATTTTGTTAAAGATATTCTATCCATTAGCAAACCCATGCATTCTTTATCACCTGAGCAGTAGAAAACATTTACCAATGCGTCACATTGTCACATATGTGAAAAACCGTTTGCATCGGGTGACGTCAGAGTTCGCGATCATTGCCATCTCACTGGACGGTTTAAAGGTCCAGCCCATGCAAATTGCAATCTACAATATCAAAATTCATTTTTTATTCCAATAGTTTTCCATAATCTGTCTGGATATGATTCTCATTTTATCATCAAAGAACTAGCTGATGCGTTCGAAGGCAGTATCGATGTTTTACCAATAACAAAAGAAAAGTACATTTCATTTAGTAAAACAGTAGCAGGCACGGTAAATTCACAGGATAGAAGAAATTGTATAAAATTACGCTTTATCGATTCGTATAAATTTCTAAGTACAAGTCTTGAAAAATTGACATTATCTCTCACGAGAGATAAATTAAAAATTTTACGTTCTAAATTTCAAAATGTTTCTGACGAAGATTTCGAATTGTTGGCGCGAAAAGGCATCTTCCCATATGAATACCTTGATTGCGCCGATAAATTGTGTGATACGTATTTACCAGAACGCGAATCGTTTTATAGTTCGCTGACAGG
>NW_017147677.1:0-1890 GCF_001652005.2 Ceratina calcarata | reverse complement strand
TTCCACCAATAGAAGACCAACTAATCATCCAACCTCGAACAGTACGATTCAAGAAAGGAATCCGCAAGAAATCTTAAGGGACTAAGATCAATCTAAGGAGGGGGGAATGTGACGTCCGCTTTAAACATTAGCATTTATAAAATAACAAACGGATATCGATCAGGCTACACATAACAACTGTTATTCACGTAGATATTTTTATGTCATTTATATATCTAAAGATGTCTCATCCGTAAACATGTGTCATCCATAAACATGTATCTAAAGATGTCTCATCCGTAAACATGTACCTAAGCTGCTTCATCCCTTATCTAATCCAATAGCCAGTCACCAAAATCACCATTACTCATTCCGAACCTTGTCATCTTCCGAACTTTTCCCACTACTTCTTCATATCCAAAGGTCATTTCTCTCAAACCCTTAAATAGCCCTACCCTCTCATCCTGAGGCAGTCAGCAATCGTCTGAGTTACTGTGCGTGTCTACTCTGTATTTTGCAAATAAACTGATTGTTCATAGTGGTGATTTCAAGAGTTTAACAATTATTTAAAAATTACACGCCTTACGTGACACTGTCAGCAGCCATGTGTTTAGACTCAGTCCTTGAACCCGAGTCGATGCTATTTTCTTTCCATGAAAAGGCCATAAATTGACTTCGATAAGTTCGACAGTTATCGAGTCCAGGTTTGTCCAAAAACAGTTCTCTTATCCCGCATTTCAGACGCTCGCTACCCAGCCGTGTCCGTTGACACATTTGCCGTTGACAAGCTCAGCGCGTTCCCGCATTTACCCAAGCTTCGCTTGTGATGTTGGAAAAACTCTTCTTGAGAAAACCCATGCCAGGAACGGCCGTTACAGAAATAAATAAATCTATCCGCGCGTCGTCGACCAAATATAGTTACGAGCAAAAAAGATACGGACTTAAGACTAAACACGCACAATACGACCGAAATTGGGATACGTGAGCTACGCGAGCCAGCCCCTCCCGGAAACACAAGCGAGCCCTTTCAGACGCAATTTCCCTGCCAGATGTCAAGTGCCTGGCGCACACAACAAGTCCGCCAAGGACCCACAGGGTCCGTTGACAATCCGCACGCAGTCATAAAAAAGGCTAACCGGCCCAAGACTGCAGGCTCAAACTACAGGCGTTGTTTATTCGTTTGTTTCCTCGCTCGACCCAACGATTGACATAAGTCATGAACCCTATTTCAATTTTCCACGGGTGCTTGCGTTCAGGAGGTCTGTCAAATAATTTATTGCATAACAGCCAAAAAAGTACGTGCATTGACGGTCCCCGGAATTGAAGTAGAGTCTACTCTCTTTGAAGTGCTCTCCTTCCAGACGATACGCCTCCACGGGCAACTGGGTCGCAGAGGAAGTTCCTCAGTCTTCCTCTGTCCCGAACTCGTCGTTTTATCAACCGTCATCAGTTGGAGACGAGGAACACGGCCCTGACGATTCCAAATTCGAACCGTTGTGCACGGAGACTACGCAGCGGTGTCTAAACCACTACGTTGAGACGCTCGCGTTTAGAAATCGCAATTCCCGTCCATACTTAAGTTCACGTCGGTAACAGTCAAAATACGTCAAGTATGATGGCGATGTCGATGGATCGAATGATTGCATGTACTTATTATTGGCTTTAGCATACCTATTTGAACATTGGCTCAAACCACCATGTATACCGCGCTCGATGACCAGTATCATATCAATATCAGTCAATAATTCGAAAGTGATTTTTGTATGCTTCAGCATACCATCCCACTTGTATACTACATATGTACGAACAACTCATGAATTCTGCCTCAAAACACGTGAAGAAGATATATTTCAACCGAAACAACACGAAAATCAACCTGGAAATTGGAATTCTGGGGTATATTTGAGGATA